>NC_143553.1:120152500-120452500 GCF_054136105.1 Typopeltis vanoorti
CAAGCCTTAAAGTACAAACCATTAGGAAAAAGAAAACCAGGACGTCCTCTTAAACGATTCAACGATGACTTCTAAGGCCGGAACAGGCCATGCTGGGCCTAAATTCTTAATACGGATGATGACACACACACACACACACACACACACACACACACACACACACACACACACACACACACACACGCCTGGCTGTTACAAACTCTAGAAAGCAACAAACTTTCTAAAGGTCACATCTAAACTGCTGTTACACTCAACAACAGAATAGGAATATTTGTATCCATTTACACCCTAAAGAGCAAAGGGATATTGTACTTAATTTTCCCGAAGCATTACCACAGACACGGAAGCACGGAGTTGCACAGTTTCGTATTATCCAAAAGAGGTCACATCTCATCATGTTTCTGATAAATTCCTTGGAAAGTTGGTAATCTTGCGAAACAAATTAATGCTTGCTGCAACCATACGTAGATTGGCTAGAGAAGAATGAAACACAACACGGGCAATGTAATGCGATAACAAGGGTGCATGCACAGTAGAATCTTATATACAAAGGTTTTCCTTTCTTATTGTACATCCTAATAAATTATTATAACTCTTGTGTATACTGAGTAGATGATCTCGGTCTTGGGAACATAATGAATCATTTACGTTTAATAAATAAGTATTTTGTATTGTTTAGAAGCGATCAAAATTGACTAAGTGATAAAATAAGTGGTGTTTGAGCTTTCAATTTATGTCTTCATTCTTGATAATTAATTTTCTAGATTGCAAAAACATTTTTGCCAGTTTGGTAAGAACAACAAAAGCCATAGAAAAGCTTATCTTGTCCGGTACAAACTAAACTAAAACAAGATCAGTATCGGATGCAACTATATCTATTACAGAATTTCTCTACTGACGAACAACATTCTTTACCTGAAATGAAAAGTAAGTCTATTAAAGACAGTGTCGAAATATCGATTTCTTCTCATCAGATGATACTGTTCTGCATCAGTTTTACTGGTACTGGTCATTTAAAATGGACGCTCCTCTAACCACAACACCGACACAGAAAACAATTTGGTTTCAGAGAAAAAAAAATCAACGAAATTGCAGATGGTCACTTCCTCACATATATTCGTAATGCTGCGAAGTCGAGACTAGGTGTGCAGAGGTGGTATTTATTTTTTTCTTCGATAGAGTGGATAACATATCGTTTAGCAGTCGAACGTCTGGCGTAGAGATAGATTAAATTCTATGAAATCATTATATACATTGCATTTAATAATATTTTCCAAATTCAGTTTTATTAACTGTTAAAATAAGACGTGGTTATTTAAAAATAAAGTCCTTCAAAACCATGAAACGCTTTATTTTTAAATAACCACATCTTAAAGTCCGGTAAAGTTTAATTCGGTTATTTAACACAAAATTGTAGAGCAGAATAGCATCATAGAATACAGCATTGTGTTCTCTTACTGTTACAAAAATGTAACACATAATACAGAAAATTAATGCACACTTATTTAGAACTTAATTGTAGCCGATATAAACTTCTGTGACATTTGTAACAAAGTTACTTGTGGGATTACCTGGTCGCTTTGTTCAAAATAATCCTTTGGGATAATACGGTACTGAACTAACAGAATTCCCATATTGTGGAAACCGAAGGTGTAAGTTATCCAATAGCAATGGTGATAGGACATGCGCATCTATTGCTAAATTAATAAAGTCTAATGAAGGCAATGCAATCTAGCAACGTACATACGGACATTAAATCAGCATAATATTCCCTCATTTCTCATGCCAGAAATAGCGCTAACTGCCGAAAGCTTTGCTCACAGCGTATATTACAGTTGGAGACCGGAAGTGAATTCAACTGCTAAATCGATTTATATTATAAGAGATGGATATTGAATCATTGCACCAAAATAGAATCATGGTTCAGTTAGAGTAGAAATTCCATGATGATATGATAATGCTTACAGACGCCAAAACATCTTAAGGAAGTAGGGTTGATGCTGTCGATTAGTCGTGTTAATTCTAGAGGAGGAAGTCCGATATCAAGCTGCCGTATTATTATTATTATTATTATTATTATTATTATTATTATTATTATTATTATTATTATTATTATTATGTTTTTGGCAGATTATTATTAGTTTCACTCTTCTTTATTTCTTTGATGTTTATTTTTGAATTTTGAGGAGCTCGTAACCATCTTCTTTGATGAATAAGAAATTGGAACCAATAATGTGCGTAGAACCAGAGCTATTTACTGCTTTAATAAGTAACCATTTTAAATAACAGAATCATTTCACACTAGATGGCACATTTTGTAACTGACAGTGTTCCATAAGAATCTAATGATAGAAATACTTATATACATGGTGTAGCAGAAAAAAGTAACGAGCATTTTTGTCGCGACATATAGCATCACTGTTGAACCCACAATAACGGAATATGTTAAAGCAATTCCAGTTCTTTCCGACAGTACCGTGTCTCGTAGGTAGTTTAAACACCTGTACAGTTAACTGTTTTCTTAGCAAGTACACGTGTGTGGTTTGTTTATCAGGAAAATGGAGAAGCGAAATATCGAACAACGTAGTGCGATTAAATTTTGTATTAAACTGAACCGTTCAATATCGAAACGTTCAATAAAATTAAGCGGGCGTATGGTAATGATTCTCTATGTCTGTCTCATGTGTTTAAATGTTTTCGGTACAAGATATTTTATGGTTTGGAGGGGAGAAAAAGCATGAGCAAGTCCAAAATGAAAACTACGATTATCATCTTTTGATATCCATGGCGTGGTCCATCGAGAATTTGTACCTTCTGAAGCGACTGTCAATCAAATTTTCTACAAAGAAATTCTTGAAATGTTGCGAAAAACCGTCTTACGGATGCAGCAGGAGATTGCGAATGATTTGATCTTGCATCACGAGAATGCGCCTTCTCATCCATCGCTGTCAATATCCCAGCATTTATTAAAAAAATGCATTCCACTGTTGGAATTTTTGACTTTCTTATCCCCATGCTCAAGAACGAGAGGAAAGGTATCCATTTTCAGACTGTTTAAAACACCCAAAGAGACGTAACATGGGCTACAAACGATCTAAATAAGAGGACTTCCGATCCGGTTATACTGCTGGGAAGTGACTTTGAGATGACTATGATGTATGAGATGATTAATTGAATACACGATTTTATACGAATTTTGTCCCATTAATTTTCTGATAGACGTCGTATTTATATAAAAAATCGCATATTTGAATTTATCAACGCATACGATATATACCATACAATAATGTATTGTATGGTATTAACACTATGCCATACAATAACATTATTTGAAGAAATCAGACATACTTTTAAATAAATGAAGAAGTGCAGTAAGTTAGACTTAATTATGCATTATAAGGTAGTATTGAAATGTTAGCCCACCGTCTTCGATTGAACAGGATTCATAAATACTTAATGCAGGTTGTTTCTTATCAAGGGTTCGTTACTGGCAGTAGTTGAAACGGTTACTAATTCTGCTATAGTCAGTTTAGAGATATACGGAAAGTCCCAAATCCACACTCCTTTGGTAACTCAGCTTTTCCTGTTTTGAGAATTAATAATGCAGTCAGTCCAGCAGAATGTAATAATTTAGTTCATTCACAGTTGCCAGGAAATCTGCATTCACATTAATGATCGAATGCAGTTTGTTTGTATTAGCTAAGGTTACTCTCTTCATTTAACTAATTACTTTATTCTGCCATAACTGTTGGGACAAACTCAGGAAATTACGAAATTAGAATGGTGGAAAATTAGCAAATTCGAGAGTTATCAGGAGGTTTCCGTTACTGTTTCCTGCATTCTAAATGTACCATTGTGCCGTGAAACGAATATTGTAGATCATGTTGGACGAAGCTTGCAAAATTCAGATAATTCTAATTCTATGAACTGTAAATTTTAATTATCTGTATTATTGAGCAAATATATGCGACAATATTAGTTCACTAGCCTATGTTTCCATTTAATATGAAACAGGACACTGCACTCCTGGGCATCGTAACACTCTTGAAGGAACCCAAATATGTAGTTATACCAAAGAATTTCAATAATGACTTTAACCGACGCAGTTTTATACTGTCATTTGGGACTTCTCTAATCAACAACATTGTGAATTCATCAAAATCATTTTACTCAAAAAATAAATCAACGCACTAAAATTGTCTATTTATCTTAAAAGTCAGTGATAAGTTCGTATACAATTATTAAAATATTCCTTTAAAATTCATTAGGGAAATTATTTTTCAAAAACAAACCTCTAGTGATGTACTTTTAATGATTTACCATCAAACGCAACAGATCCATGTGACGCATTTAACTTGAATGACTTCATTTTTTTTTCCATTGGGAAAATGTAGCGATTATAGCAATGCGACTCACCACAGCTCTGATTTGAACTATTAAAGGAGTCATTATATAAGATGATGGTATTTCACTGGAAATCCTTAAGGTCTTTTGTAATGATTCTCAATTCTCAGAGGTTATTTTTAACTTTTGATGGTAACATCCCATTAATGATTTTCTTTTAATTTGTCATCTTTGGATATATTTATCCCTCCGGAGATCATCGTTTGCTTGAACTACTTAATTTATTCGTTAACTTAATGGAAAAGAAGACTTAGAATACATCCATTCCCACTCGGTAATATCCAATGGGACACATCAATTTCACAATAAGACCAGAAATGTAATTTTAATAGGCAGATTTATCAGCTACTGAAGCCTCTGTGCAGAAATAAAATTCCATAATATATACTAATTGCTAATAATCTAACTAAATTACAAATGCAGCGTCCGTAATAGACGTTTCACGGATTCATTAAGTCGAAAAATATCTCAGTTAATATTCTTTGAATATCTGATGTAATTTGTCGTGAAGAGGACAATGAATAATAATATCGAAGGAATCAATAAATCTTGGCATATCGTACATTTCTCTCTCTCTCTCTCTCTCTCTCTCTCTGTTTGTCTGTCGCGTTTTGTTAATTACTCTGTATCTATCATTTTCTCTTTCTTTTCCCATCTCTTTAAGTATGTTTCTTTGTATTTCTCTTTTTCTTTCTAAATCGTGTCATTTCCCATAATTTTTCTCTCAATAATTTTCTCTTTTTTTCAAAATTCTTTACTCTTATATTTCTTCTTTCCTTTTTCTTCTTTACTTTGCACTCATCTTTTATTTATCTCTCTCTCTCTCATTTCTTTTTTTTTTTTTGCCATTCTCTTTACAATCATGATTTTGCAATGCTTTGAAAGTTTTCATTTTCTGTTTTGTCTAATTTCTTTGTACCGTTTCTCGTTTTCTTTCCTCATGTTCTTCAAATGAAATCTGTAGAGCGCACTGAGTTGCGATATATTTTATTACGCGCATTATTCGAAACTTTTCTAATCTAAAAAAGCGTTAACGAGAAGTGAATTGATTCCATTCAGATGTCAGAGAGCCAGAACGCGAAATCAGGAGAAAAGGACATCGTTAAAACCAAAACATAACTTCTTTGTGTATAATAGTCAAGTTTAATTTATTTGTTTGACTAAAACGGATGTGACGTTAGCTCCCATGTTTCCATGGCAACTGTAGATTCTGCGAAATTACATATTGGGTAATACAGCAGTCAGTGTATTTTTCTACAGTAAACAATAAAAATTCGTCAATAAATGATGCTATGTAACATCATTTGTTGACGATATTTTGTTGTTTTGTCAAAAAATTTAAAAAAATATAAATGGTTCTAAGCATGCTGAATTCTAGTTAGAAATAACAGTAAACTAGAAAGGTGTAGTTTAACCGTTAGCAATTTTAACAGTGCTGAAAGATGTTCTAATGTTCTACTAGTATTAATATTGGTGGCCTGTATATCGTATTCTTTGTGTCATCTTTGCGATAGAAAAGAAGTTTAGCAATGTGGTCGAAAATTAGATAGATTGGAGGTATTCATAAGTGACATGTTCACCATTTGGACAGGTTTGAGGTTATCACAACATTAATAATAAGACAAGTGTTTAAGGAAAGAAAATATGTAGTACTATTCATCACACACGTGGCAGTTCTGGAATTGCGAAGGAACCAAATTTTTTTTTGTGCTGCTCTTAGCGTTGCCAATTCTGATAGAATTCAAGTCCTGCCTTTGTTACGTAAACCAATTTCCTTCAACCTGAACTCTATTTTTTCACAGTGATACATTTTGCACCATAAAAGAAGTTTGCTTGACAAAATAAATTGGTATGGTCTGCTTAGGGAAAAAAAGTAAGAAAATCCTCTCGCGTTTACACAAGCTAAAAACCAACAAAGAATTCAAGTAACGAAATAAAATGTTAACTTCTTTGTTCACTGTTCTAATAGAATACGAGCTCTGAGATAACCTTTATCTTATGTACAAGGTAAATGACTTTTACCTTTTATGTAAGGCACAACAACCATTGATCATTATTTTATGTTCTCTACTTAGTGTTCAAAATAGGTAGCTTGTCAGAATAGACCAGCTCTGCTGTGGGACAGATCGTTATTGATAGCAGATCTTTCTCTCTCTATCTCTTTCTCTCTTCTTGTTGTGTCAGCGCATTTGAAAAACAGCAAGTCAGTCGAAGATATAAACATTAAAATCTAAGCGGATAATCACTTCGCTATTATTAATTCGAAAAGTCAGATGTGAGATATAGTAGAATTTTTTTTAAAAAGTTAATGTTTTTTCTTCCCATGAACGGAATGCATTTCTTGTCATCATCAGTCATCTTAAAATGTCCTTTGACTGCAAGTCAAATGAAGAAATGCAAAAATACTTATACAATACGTATATAATATTTGTTATTAATATTAGTGGTTTTATAACAATACGCATCATAGTTTGTTCACAATGTGATACAATGTGAAAAGGGAAAATAGATTTATATTAAAAATTAAATATTGCAAATTATGGTCTTACAAGTCTCTCTATCTTGAGCTAACTGATAGATGTCAGATGGAGTTTTACAGTTCAGCTTACTGATGGTTTCACATATGTATCACCAAAATCGTTTGCATGGTCTTCCTCTACTGCGATTGCCATCTTCTGGTTTGTACAGAGTAAAATTCGGACTTGTGATGAGTGGTAAAGCTGGTGAAAGTCTTGATCATTACGCAGAATGAATGCTCGCTTATACGTATACTTTTAGAACACATTCATACGCATTTCACTGATATAACTCTAGTGATGTTATTTATTTCTGAAAAACTTGACACAAACTTGCTTTACAAGATTCTTGAAACTACAAAAACATTATAATTTGCCTTCAAACACTAATGTTGTACTTATTCTTTCACTTCGGGCACATTTAAAAAAAATGGATACCACACACAGCGGAAACTTTGCTAATCAAGTCCTAAGCGTCGTCTGCTTCTGTCACGACTGCAGCGCCTCCTCGCCAAAGTACACAGTTTTAAAGAGAATTCGCAAGTCTTTGTGACAAAAATCTTTACAGCTCCCTTTGGGGGAAGCACATCCGTCACAGGAGTGTCGATGTTGCATCTAAAAAAAAAAAAAAAACTCAGGCGAGTAATTGACTCTAAAATACAAGAAATGAGGTGAGAGCTTTATGGTGCGATGCAGCTCCCACACACACAAAAAAAAACTATATAATTATCATTAACTAAACATCAAGAAAATATATAATCATTATTAAGAAACAAGCCAATAGCATTAATTAATTATATCAGTTTTTAATCTGGAAAGGGCATCAGCGTTACCGTGACGACTACCCTTTCTATATGTAACAGTCAGATTATAACGTTGTAGGGCTAAAGCCCATCGGGACAACTTGGCACCATGAGGGGCACTTTTAGTTAGATAGGTCAGAGGGTTATGATCTGAAATTACCTGTATTTCAGCACCAAATACCCATGTGTCAAACTTTTTCAACGCCTCCAAGACGCAAAAAGCTTCCCTTTCAATGGTTGACCATTTCATTTGACAGGAATTTAGTTTCTTACTGAAGAAAGCAATGGGCAATTCTTTTCCTTGTTCGTTGTTTTGAGCTAAACATGCGCCAATTGCTGTTGCTGATGCATCCGTATACAACTGGAACGGCTTGTCGAGATCTGGAGTATGCAAAGAAGGCATTTTTATAAGCTCTTCCTTGAGTTTCGTAAAAGCTTCATCAGCATCAGTAGTCCAAGGAATGTTGTTTGGGACACTTTTCTTAGTCAGATTTGTCAGTGGTAATACAATTTGGGAGAATCGTGGTATGTAGTCACGGTAGTAGCTAGCCAGTCCAAGTAGACTTCTTACTTCCTTCTTTGTTGCTGGTGTCGCTAAACCTTTTATAACCTCGACCTTCTCTGGGTCTGGAGAATGTTGACCGGATCCAATCAAATGACCTAGGAACTTCACTTGATTTTTCCCGAATTCGCATTTTTCTAGGTTTACTGTTAAACCCACCTCTCTTAATGTTTTGAAGACTTCATCTATGTGGGTGAGATGTTCAGACCATGTTTTAGAAAATATAGCCAAATCGTCGATATAAGATCGGCAGTATGCCTTATGAGGAGCTAGTGCTTTATCTAATGATTTCTGGAATGTGCTTCCAGCGTTCTTCATTCCAAACGGTAAGACATTCCATTGATAGTGACCAGAATGCATCACGAATGCGGTGAAGGGCTTTGCTTCCTTTTCCATAGGGATTTGCCAATATCCCTTGGTGAGGTCAACTACAGTGATAAATCTTGCTTGTCCTACCTCAAATAATAAATCTCTAGCTATTTTCATTGGATAAGCATCTGGAATAGTAAAACTATTCAGCAATCTAAAGTCAATGCATAGTCTGACACTTCCATTTTTCTTAGCCACACAAACAACGGGATGAGCCCATTCACTGACACTTGGCTCAATGAGACCCATATCTAACAGTTCTTTGACTTGTCGATCTACTTCCTTTTGTAGAGTGATTGGCACCCTATAGGGTTTGAGTCTCTTAGGGGAACAGTTCTCTGTAACTTTGATGGAGTGTCCATCAACTTTGACATGACCAGGTTTGGAACTAAAAACATCTGCATATTTCCGGAGGATGTCAAAAAGTTCTTGTTTTTGTTCTTCCGTCAAGAGAGCTTTCATATCCTCAAGGTGTTTCCTAATATCTTCAACTGATTTATTCATCTTGTCAGCAGGTGCACAGTGGAGTGTTCCGAAATCTTCATCTAGTTCGAAAACTAGACCGACATGATTAATTCTTTGAATATATGGTCGAAGCTTATTTACGTGGAGCTCCCTGATACTTCCATCCTTCATCTCAACCTTCGCAGAATGTGGTCTAGTAAGTTGGACGACTGTAGCAGGTCCTGTCCAAGTATTTAGAAGCTTATGAGAGGATGAAGGTAACAATACTAAAACCTTTTCACCAACCATGAAGGATTTTTCTTTGGAACGAAGATTATATCTGGAGGAGTATTGTTCTTGAGACCCTTTGGCATTCTCGGATGCAATTTCATGAGCTTTTCTTAGATTTTCAAGAAGCTCTTGTAAATAATTTTCAACCGAGCGAGAGGCAGCAGTTGGGATGACTCGTCCACCAGTCCAAATTTCTTTTAACAAAGATAAGGGGCCTGGAGGTAATCTTCCATATACCAACTGGAAAGGTGATAACCCAGTAGTGCTATGTGGTACTTCTCGGTATGCGAATAGAAGATAGGGAAGATGTAAATCCCAGTTTCTTCCATGTTCCTGTATATTCTTATTCATCATCTCTTTTAAAGTTCTGTTCCAACGTTCAACAGCGCCCATACTCTCAGGATGTCCTGGAGTGGAAAAACGTGGAGCTATGCCTAGCAGATCTTCAAAAGCTTGAGTGACTTTAGATGTGAAATTCGTACCTTGGTCGGTACAGACCATTTTAGGAAATCCAGTCTGAGTAAATATCCTCATTAGAACGTTACATGTAGTTTTAGCACTTATTTCCTTGACAGGTATGGCTTCGGCCCATCTAGTGCATAAATCAACAGCACATATTATGAATCGATGTCCTCTTCCCGATGGGGGTTCTAACGGTCCGATACAATCCACGCTCCATACCTCAAACGGAGCTTCTGGTCTGACGATAGGTCGTATGGGGATTCTGTCTCTATATGTAGCAGTCCTTCTCATTTGACATTCCTTGCAGCTTTCGCAATATTTTTTCACGTCTTGTTTAATGGTAGGCCAAAAGAATGAGTACTTGATTCGCTGACGGGTTTTCTTTTCGCCGAGATGGCCAGCAAGAGGGATTTCATGTGCCATCTTTAAGACATTCTCTCGTTTCACACGCGGTAGCACTACTTGTCTAATATTCTCGCCACAAATATGTTCATTATGAAGCAGAACCCCATTGTCAAACGCATAGGAATTTTTCTGTCTTTTTGCCCATTCAAAACACCTTCGAAGCGTCTCATCATCCTTTTGAAGTTTGCCGAATTCGAATTTTGTTTTTTCTGGTATACACTCATTTTCTTCACCTGGTGGGGACTCTATCGTACTTACTGCCAATGCTGTACTGGTTATTTTCGAAGGCATGTCTTCATCTTCATCATCTTCTGACCGTTTATCGCTTAAATCTTTTAATTTCAGAACCGGTGTCTCCCAATGATGACTACTCTCATGTAGCTCGACGCTTTCGACCAGCATTTCATAGGCAGAGGAGCTCAGTAGCAGATCGGTAACCAGTTTTCTTGAGACAGCACATGTGACTGGAACATTACCATGTAAATTATCATCAATTTTCATTTCAAAAATCCTTAAGGGTGTTATTTCATTTTCTCCGAAAGCAGAAGATATTTCTATCTTACTTTCTCCATCATGGGGCGTATCTGCCACTAAATCTTCGCGCACTACCGGTATTTGCGCTCCCGTATCTATTATTCCATTTAAAACCCTACTTCCACATTTGATTTTGACCACCTTCAAATCATCTACATTTCGATCAATGTCCACTGATTTGGATACTGGAATGGAAATTTTGGCAGTCAACACACCTGATTTATCGTCATTCCCAGTGGTAGACGTTTGAACTAGGTTACTGTGTGCTGTAGTAGGAGTACCTTTTGATTGACTATTTTTCATACAAAACTTGGCAATATGACCTTCCCTTCTACAAGTAAAACAAGTTGGTTTGTAGTGAGGCTTGTATGAATCATCATTTCGCCACGGCTGGTACCATCTCGGTGGACTTTGAGAGGGAGATAACTTATTTTTGAATGTTCGCTCAGCAGGTGGAGTATAAGGTCTAAACTTTTCAGTAACCTTGTCCTTCGGAATAGCTCCGATGGGCTTCCTTGATGTACTACGAACACTGTCGTATTCGTCCAATCTGTCAGCTAACTTGGTTGGAGAAACGAATTTTGTCCAGTCATCTAAGAGATGTTCTCTCACTTCATGTGGTACTTTCTTCTTCAGTTGATCCGTAATAATTAGATCTTTTAACCCTTCAAAATCCTTGATATCAAGGCCACCAATCCACTCTTCGAAATAATTAGTTATTTCATAACAGAAATCCCTCCAAGATTTTTCAGCAACCTTTTGGTGCATCACAAACTTTTTTCTGAAACTTTCAGGATTCAGTCTAAATCTCTTTAGTAGAATTGTTTTAATATATTCATAATCTTCGCAATTTTCTTCTGACTCTCTACCAATTAATTGGACAATCTCAAATGGTAACAAAGTCAAGAGACATGATATCCAGTCTTTAACATCTATTTTTGTTCTCTTAGCTTGTCTTTCAAACAGGGATAGGTATATCACAATGTCATCCTCTTGTAATCTAAACCTAGGCATTAGCTTAATTAGTTCAAGACAATATGGTTTATTGTCACTGGATACTGGAGTTGAGGTTGGTTGAACACGCGCTTCAATTTCCAGTTTCTTCAACTCGAACTCCATTTGTTCTCTTTTCTGTTGGGCCCCCAATTCATCTTTCCGGCATTGGGCTTCTAGTTCTTCCTTCCGCCGTTGAGCTTCTAATTCTTTCTTCATCAGTTCTTCCTCGAGTCTGGTACTAATAATCGTCTCCAACATCCCTTTAACAAATTCTTCTTCATAAAATTTACTTCCCGTAATAATCATTTTAAGATCTATCACTTTCATTTCAACAGTTGGCTTCTCTCCCAATTCTTCAGCCAATTTACGTAAATCTTCCTTTCTACCTTTGGTTAAATAAGCCATGGTGCTAAACAATAACTCTCTTTACTGATAAAAAAAAAATCACCCTAAAAAAAAGAATCAATTGCACTTTTTTTTTTTTTTTAAAAGCCCAAAAAGAGATGTATACATTTGGCGATTATGGGACTCATAATTAAATTCAACATACCATTTGTAAACATAGATAAATCTTACAATATTATCAGATAAAAACTTCAACTACACAATTTACTACACTTTCAAATACACAAATATATATATATATATATATATATATATATATATATATATATATATATATATATATATATATATATATATATATATATATGTGTGTGGATATATAAAAACAAAACAAAAACAAAAAAATAGTTCCGATTTTACACCGCTACTATATAATAACTGAAATCTCGAAACAGAACTATCAAAACAGTATGCAAAAATTAACTATGATAACACTGTCGTGTTCTTTCTCTGGCGAGAAATCACAAGTTCTGACTGTTCCAAGATGGAACTAACATGCAAAACAGGACAAATCGGTAACTGCAGAACAAAATATATTTAAAATGAAAAAAAAAAAACACAACTATTCTGAACTATCTGGGACGAAAATATAGCTTGAACACTGGCGTGTTTTTCATTTATCCAAACTGTTGTACTACTGTTCCAGGATGGAACAAAATTTGAATACTGACGTATTCTTTCTCTGGCGAGAAATCAAAACTACTACTGTTCCAGGATGGAACAAACTACGAACACTATTTTTTTTTTGTTTTGTATTAAAACAGACTTTCGCCCAAATAATCAAAATAGAACTCTAAAACATGGGAGCATGCATTTACATAACGAATTGCTCTCACCTTGTAGATCCTGTCGACTGCGCCAGTAAAATTCGGACTTGTGATGAGTGGTAAAGCTGGTGAAAGTCTTGATCATTACGCAGAATGAATGCTCGCTTATACGTATACTTTTAGAACACATTCATACGCATTTCACTGATATAACTCTAGTGATGTTATTTATTTCTGAAAAACTTGACACAAACTTGCTTTACAAGATTCTTGAAACTACAAAAACATTATAATTTGCCTTCAAACACTAATGTTGTACTTATTCTTTCACTTCGGGCACATTTAAAAAAAATGGATACCACACACAGCGGAAACTTTGCTAATCAAGTCCTAAGCGTCGTCTGCTTCTGTCACGACTGCAGCGCCTCCTCGCCAAAGTACACAGTTTTAAAGAGAATTCGCAAGTCTTTGTGACAAAAATCTTTACATACAGGATGAGGGATTCCAAAAAGATAAAACTTCAGGATGTCGGAGTTGATGCTGAAGCCATCTGAGTTGTAGTTTTTTGACTATGTTGACAAGTGGTTTTTGCTTAGCCATATTTAGCACTGCAGAGTTAGTGACAAGGTCCATCCAAGTGTATCCAAGGGTCATTCTGAGACATGTAGTTCCAAAGGATTTAATTAGATCTGTAGTTTTTTGGTGCTTATTGTCCAGGTTGAAGAAGCATATAAGAAATGGATCTACGGGTTGCATGGTACAGTCTTAATTTTGTCTTTAATCATATTATTGATGATTTCCAGATGTGGCGTTGTTTGTTATGGAAGAGTAGAGCCAACTGTTTACGTTGGCTCTACTCTTTTATCATGGATGTTGTCTGCAGACCAATAAGTTCAGCCTGTACCTCTACTAGTTTTTGTGCATTTGTCGGTTCTGTATCAATAAGTACAACATCGTCAGCAAAGCTAAGATCAGTTGTTTGCATGGCGTGGGTGGATGTTCTGATGTTACAACCAAGATCTTCTGTGTTGATGGTCCGGAAAATGTAGTCTAAGCATAGTAAAAACAAATAAGGTGCTATTACATCACCTTGCAGGACTCCTGTTTTCACCCGAAATGATTCAGATGTTTCTGTTTTAAAGATTACTGTAGCATTGTTATCTTTATAAGGCGCTGAGATTGCTTGTATGAGTTCTGAGGGTATACCATATAAGCTGTGTATTGTAAATAGATTAATGGAGTCAAAGGCATTTTCGAAATCTATAAAGATTAAAATGAGTGGTAAGTTTTTATCACGTGAACCTTCCATGATTCGTCTGATGCAATGTATCTGTTCTAGTGTAGATTTAGAAATTCAGTTTGGTTTTTTCTTAAAAGTGGCGTTAAGTAAGGTTCTATTCCATTGAGTATCATCCTATTGTAGATTTGTGGTTGATAGAAAAGTAATACCTGCGTAGTTATCCATTCTAGTTGCCCTTTTTGGGTATAGAGACAATAAGGCCTTGTTTCCATTGTTGAGGAATTATTCCAGTGTTTAAAGCTTGATTCACAGCATTTTTGAAAGTCTCTGCTCTAATTCCATCAATCCCTGGGGACATTCCTGCTTTGATTTGATCTACCGGTGGTTTTAGTTCATTTTCACTGAAGCCTTCACAATTTATTGGTGCAGCGGTGGTTAGATACAGGTCCGCTAGCTGACTTGAATGTTGGGGATTATCAACATTCAGTAATTCTTGAAAGCAGTTTCTCCATTCTTTCATTAAATTCGAATTTACTGATATCGTTTATGTCATATGTGACAATATTTCCACTTCTTTTTGTTTTATGGTGACAGATATAATTTATCATTTGAAAAGTGTTTCTAGTATCCCCAGTTTTATTATAATTTCCAAGTTCCTCGCAGTATTTATTTATTTGATTTTCTTTGTCTCTGGTCATTAGTTCATTGACCTTGTTATTTAAAATGTCTAGTTTATCTTTATTCATTCCATTCCAGTTTAACAGGTAGACGTTCCTTGCTTTATTTCTTTCATCTATATATTTTTCAATTTCAGGGGTAATCCATGTTTACGAGTCTTTTTTGTTGATCTTTCCAAAATTTTGTTCGATGTTATGTTTATTGCTTCAATGATACCCTTATACCTTTCATTAACTGGATCTTTAAGAATGTTTTTCATATTGTCTTCTAATGTGCTGTGGAAAGATGCTGCAATTTGTGGGTTATTATATTATCCCAGTTGTATTGTTTCTGTTTAGGCCTGTTATTTTTAGTGGCTTTTAGTGAAAGTTTAATGTGGGCCCTGATTATTCGGTGGTCAGAGTTTAGTTCAACCGTATTATATGCTCGAGTTTCTGATCGATATGATCCACTTTCCATTGCTTAGGACGTGGTCTATTTGGGAATAAGAACCATTTGGATGTTCCCAGGTCCATAGTCTTCCTTTTGGATGTGAAAATTTGGTTTGGGTGATTACCATCTTATGGCTATTGCTCACAAGAGAATGTCCAATGTTATTTGTGGTTTCCGGATAAGTATACTTGCCGACATTTTTAGTAGTACTAGCAATGTCTTTACCAATTTGGCATTAAACTCGCCACCAATGAGTGCTACGTTGTGAACTGTGATGTTCATGACAGATTCAGAAAGTTCTTTATAATAGCGACTTTGTCTTCTAGTGGAGCACATTCTGTAGAAGCGTACGTGGATATTATTGTCAGTTTTGGGTTGGTACTTATGGTTATGAGGAGGAGAATTCTTTCAGACAATTTTTCAATTCATGTTATTTTTTCTGCTAGTTCCTTCGTGAGCATTATTCCAACACCACCAGTACCATCATTGTTTACTGAGTTATAAATAAATCACCATTTTTTTGTCAGCTGATGATGTTTCATTTGAAAAGTTCTTCATCATTGTCAGTTCTCCATCTATGTTCTTGTAGTACAGTGAAGTACATATACATCATATGTACTACATATGATATCTAAGTAGCTCAAAAAGTTTCCTGTTTTCTTGAGTGTCCGTACGTTATATGTTGAGAAGATGATATTAGATTTCCATAATTTAATTTGATCACACCTTCTTGTACTTTATTAAACCAAGAATTTCCTGGAAGGCTTTGATCCTTGTTATGCATAGTAACTGTATCAGCAGTTGAGGCGCAAGTCTGTGTGGAAGTAGTTGATATTATCACGTTTCCATTCGCAATAATTTAGTATCCACACATTAGGTGATTGGTTCTAATGTTTTACCAGTCACGTTAGCCTACTGGGAATTTAACCCGTGTTTCCCGAGGGGCACCACGGAGGTGTGACTTGGATTTTTACCCCCTATAACAATACTGCGAAATAATTTGTCATTAGCGCAATGGGATTAATTCTAACTTACTCTACCGAATGATACAACTTTTATTTCATTAGGCGATGGACACAAATGGCATACTTAACGTGTTTACTTCTCTTCCGCACCTGTTTTAATATATAAGGTCTGAAAAACAAATAACTTATATTTAAAATAATTCAAAACACCACGATTAAGGTGGCTAAAAGGAGGATCCTGGAAATAAAAGAAATAGCGATTTATTCAGAGTACTTAACAGTGAAATACTTCAAACAATTACAAATGCAGCAGCATGCAAAGGGAATAAATAATTCTATCACACATGTAGGATTGTGTAAACAGTAAACGTGTTAAAAGGTTTGATATTTTTAATTCATAATTTTTAAAAGTTTTTTTTATAAAACATATATGTAACTTAAATATATTAGCATTTTTATAAATTAAAAAGAAATTATTTTAAAATATTCACTGAAGAAATCAAATTAAAGTTAATACACCATTAACAATATTTATAATATAATTATTAATAAATGTT
The DNA here is from genome assembly GCF_054136105.1 of Typopeltis vanoorti. NCBI lineage: Eukaryota > Metazoa > Arthropoda > Arachnida > Uropygi > Thelyphonidae > Typopeltis > Typopeltis vanoorti. The sequence continues at coordinate 120,169,331 of NC_143553.1, forward strand.
TACTAAATGAGCATAAACGTGGAACACCGGATTTTCGGATTGATGATTCAATCCAATACCCTTGGAGAGTAATGGATGGCAATGCTGTAGCCAATGAAGTTCTAACTGAGGCTCGGCTATTGCTGTTACTCTCCTGCCATGATCAGAGCTTTAATAGCTCAATAACACCTTATCCCTACACTGTCCTCTACAGATAACGGGGAAGATGAAAAGCATTCTTGCTTCGCCCCTTTAAGCCAGTCCTTATAAGGACTATAAGCATAAACGTGAATTTAAAGATGCGGTGATTGATTCATTCAATCCAATACCCTTGGAGGGTAATGGATGGCAATGTTGTAGCCAGTGAAGTTCTAACTGAGGCTCGGCTATTGCTGTTACCCTCCTGCCATGATCAGAGCTTTAATTGCTCAATAATACCTTATTCCTACACTGTCCTCTACAGATAACGGGGAAGATGAAAAGCATTCTTGCTTCGCCCCTTTAAGCCAGTCCTTATAAGGACTAAGCATAAACGTGAATTTGATACAGATATTTAGGACTTCCAGGGTAACAAATGGCAATGCTAGCCAATGAAGTTTTAACTGAGGCTCGGCTATTGCCGTTACCCAGCCATGACTAGAGCTTTTTATCTCAATAACACTCCATCCACACAGATTTTATTCATTCAGATGACGGGATAAAGAGTCAAGGACTCAGTCCATCGCCCAGTTCTTATAAGAACTATATAAGCATAAACGTGGGAGACCCTGATGTGAGAATCTATCGACCGTTAGATGCGGTGATTGATTTTATATGAGATGCCCATATAGGGTAACGGATGGCAATGCTGAACCAATGAAGTTTAACTGAGGTTCGGCTGTTGCTGTTATCCTGGGTAAATGAGTTCGCTCTCTTAGGTTTTGCCCTAAGGGAGCAATTGAGTTACCGGGGAAAGTGTTCTCCGGCACGGCCCGCTGAGGGGTACTTGCCGGTGAATTATTTTCTTCGAAATGAGCGGTTCTGCTCGGTACCCGAGTTTCACTGAGTAGAACCAACGCTGAGATTTGGACGGTCTTTCGCCCACGAATGAGTGGCCTAGAGATCGTCCGATATTTTTGAGATATCACCTTTACTTACACATACGGTGATTGATTTTATATGAGATGCCCACATAGGGTAACGGATGGCAATGCTGAACCAATGAAGTTTAACTGAGGTTCGGCTGTTGCTGTTATTCTGGGTAAATGAGTTCGCTCTCTTAGGTTTTGCCCTAAGGGAGCACTTTGAGTCTCCGGGGAAAGTGTTCTCCGGCACGGCCCGCTGAGGGGTACTTGCCGGTGAATTATTTTCCTCGGAATGTGAGCGGTTCTGCTCGGTACTCGAGTTTCACTGAGTAGAACCAACGCTGAGATTTGGACGGTCTTTCGCCCACGAATGAGTGGCCTACAGATCGTCCGATATTTTTGAGATATCACCTTTACTTACACATACGGTGATTGATTTTATATGAGATGCCCATATAGGGTAACGAATGGCAATGCTGAACCAATGAAGTTTAACTAAGGTTCGGCTGTTGCTGTTATCCTGGGTAAATGAGTTCGCTCTCTTAGGTTTTGCCCTAAGGGAGCACTTTGAGTCTCCGGGGAAGGTGTTCTCCGGCACGGCCCGCTGAGGGGTGCTTGCCGGTGAATTATTTTCCTCGGAATATTAGCGGTTCTGCTCGGTAATCGAGTTTCACTGAGTAGAACCAACGCTGAGATTTGGACGGTCTTTCGCCCATGAATGAGTGGCCTAGAGATCGTCCGATATTTTTGAGATATCACCTTTACTTACACATATGGTGATTGATTTTATATGAGATGCCCATATAGGGTAACGGATGGCAATGCTGAACCAATGAAGTTTAACTGAGGTTCGGCTGTTGCTGTTATCCTGGGTTAATGAGTTCGCTCTCTTAGGTTTTGCCCTAAGGGAGCACTTTGAGTCTCCGGGGAAGGTGTTCTCCGGCATGGCCCGCTGAGGGGTACTTGCCAGTGAATTATTTTCCTCGGAATATGAGCGGTTCTGCTCAGTGATCGGGGAGCCCGTCACTGAGTGGAACCAACGCTGAGATTAGGACGGTCTTTCGCCCACTATGGAGTGGCCTAGAGATCGTCCGTATTTTTGAGATTTCACCTTTACTTACATAGTCGGTGATTGATTTTATATGAGATGCCCATATATAGGGTAACGGATGGCAATGCTGAACCAATGAAGTTTAACTGAGGTTCGGCTGTTGCTGTTATCCTGGGTAAATGAGTTCGCTCTCTTAGGTTTTGCCCTAAGGGAGCACTTTGAGTCTCCGGGGAAAGTGTTCTCCGGCACGGCCCGCTGAGGGGTACTTGCCGGTGAATTATTTTCCTCGGAATATGAGCGGTTCTGCTCAGTGGTCGTGGAGCCCGTCACTGAGTGGAACCAACGCTGAGATAGGACGGTCTTTCGCCCACTATGGAGTGGCCTAGAGATCGTCCGTATTTTTGAGATTTCACCTTTACTTACATAGTCGGTGATTGATTCATTCAATCCAATACCCTTGGAGGGTAATGGATGGCAATGTTGTAGCCAATGAAGTTCTAACTGAGGCTCGGCTATTGCTGTTATCCTCCTGCCATGATCAGAGCTTTAATTAATAGCTCAATAACACCTTATCCCTACACTGTCCTCTACAGATAACGGGGAAGATGAAAAGCATTCTTGCTTCGCCCCTTTAAGCCAGTCTTTATAAAGAGCATAAACGTGTTTAATATTTTTCAACACGTTTTTTTCGTTCAATTCAACAAATTATAGGTTAAATGTAAAATGAATGAATTCGTCATTCATTTTACATTCAACCTATAATTTGTTTTTTGATACAAATGCATGACTTTCCTAAAGTCCGTAGACCAGTTGACACAGAAAACCATGCCTACTCACAAAATGAAGAAACCAAATTCCAATCACAGACAAACTTATATTCCGACTTCATGAGCACTTAGATCTTATGTGATTGATTAAATAGCTCAGGTTTCGTCTTTTAGTTGAACTATTAATTTGTTTCCTTCTATTAATGTGCAATGCGGAAAAGTTGTCACAATATAGTTAACGAGTATTGCTTAAATATGGTTTGTCTTAAGTGAAAAGCTGTACACTTCAACATAATCCGCATCTCCTGAACTTGACATTAAGCTCAAACATAATTTCTAAACCGAGGGCTAAATGACAAGTTTAACAATCTGTAGAATCCAAGGAGAGATTTGTGACAGGCTTATTAACAGCTGCGATAGATTTTCTGAGTCAGCGAATTGTGAACATTCTTGAAGATAAAACTGAACACACGCGCATTTGAAGTTTAACGGTCACGATAAAAAAAAATACCAAGAACTAAAATAGGGAGTTAAATCCCTGATTGATTATCATAGTTCAGGACGTTGACATAGAAGAGACTTGCTACGCGTTACTCCCCCTTAAGAATAAGATGATATTTATATACTTTTTTTATATATTTAATTAGACTCGATGGCTTGTTTTATTCAAATAAGTTGGTTTTCTCCTTAATCTATTTTTCTCAGAAAAATGAGAATTAATCCATACTTCATTTCATATAATGCACGTGTGTGTGCGTGCGTGCGTGCGTGCGCTCTCGCGTGTGATTTCACCAAGTATTAACTCATGATCGAATCTGTAACCCAGTCGGTATAGGCAACGCTTGTTTCATTTGGAAGTGGGTTCGAATCCCATGTAACAGAGAAAAAAAATTATAAGGGCTCTTTACCTGAAGGTATGTTTGTCAGTCTGAGTGAAGCGCAAAGAATTGTATTTTTTCTCCTCGTAAACTAGTCATCAACGAAGCAGGAAAATTCGTCAGTCAGAAAAAAATTTTCAATTCTAAGACATAACACGCTGACCTCATAGTAATCCTAAATAACAGCTCGTCACTGAGAGATCAGCTCCTGTTTGAGAGATGTTCCTGTTTGATTTGGTCGTACTGCAAATCAAACAGGAACGTCTGATTTGCAGTGCGACCAAATGTACATCTACAGTGAAGCTCAGTAATTGGTGAAGAATAAATATTTAGAAAATGAATTCTTAAAAGAAAATCTAAATAATTTAAAATTTCAAAATTAAATCTTTAACTCAAAGAATTAAAGATATCTAAGTAAAATGATTTAAAGAAAATTGTATATGCGATTTCAGTTATTCTCTCTTGACAAACAAATTTGTCGTTATTTATTAAAACCATTTGAAATATGTTTTTTTTTCTTATTTCCGTTGCATTTTCTATTTGTATTTTCCTTTTAATGCCTCGTTAGGTACGGTACCATATAACAATGTGTTTAATAAGCATTCCAGTTAGACTACTGAAGAAAAGCATCTTCCAAAATGTTCCGTTCAAAATATTCAGCATATCTGGTACATTTTGAACAGAAATAAATTGATCCTGACAAATGGAAAATATGATTTTTATAAAGCTATTCCAACTTTTCATCATAGTACATGTCTGGTAATGCACGTCAATTTCACAAGTTCGAATAATGGATAATCGATTAGGTAGATCATCTGTTCGATTTGTAATCAGTACCACTAAATATTAGTCACCTACTGTAAATACTTGTCATCTTATTTCTCTTATTCTCGTCCATTCTATTAGCTTTTCTTTCTTCGCGATGTATTAATTCCTTTCTTTTACTACAGCCTGGGAAAATCCTATTCATTATTCTCAATTAGCGTTCGAGTCAGATCAGGTTGAACGGAATATATGTCCGTCGAGAACCTTTATTAGTGACCTTTCTTCTTCTTTGTTTTTGCCTAAGCACCATCATTTTCTAGAGAATTCATAAATGTTTGATATTCTTCTTCACTGCTTACATTCAACAAAATGATATATATACTGTGCATATGGAGAGACGTTTATATTGTTTATTACTCTGGAAAGAAACGATAACTACGTTAGATATAAAATTTAGATCCGATGTGTTTTGTTTTCACTGGACAATGCAAGGATCTTAGTTTGGGAGGAGAATGTAGATTTTTGTAATTCTTGGGAACTTTGCGCTAGCTTGATCCCGCGCTATCAGACTAATGTACAAGACAGAGAGAGAAACGTTTTTTAACAATAATAAATTTTATGGAGTGTCTGGGATGAAACAGCAACCTGGACCAATCTTTTATTATACACATTCTTTATCTGAAATGCAGTAGCAAGAAATCTGAGTTCTTCGGTTACTTCTTTACGTTCATAATATCTATATCGACTATGCTTTTAGTATTATATTAGGGCACATTATAATAGTTCATAAAACTAGTTTAGAATGTTAAGAGTGTGCTTGATGGAATGCATTAACATTTTAAATAAACATGAATATAAAATACGATGGGACAACTGCGATACTAAACAAAGTTATGAACAGAAATGACTGCTGTTGTACAATGTTGTACAAACTGCACAACAAACATCGAATGGCCTGATTTTTATACGCATACTGGGTTGCATTTAAATTGAAAATTTATACTGACTTTATTCAACATTTAAATTATTCTTGAGGATCGAAATCTACTCTAATGTAATCTAATCGACTGTACATTATATATCTAGTCGTAGAAAATTTGACTTCATTGGACTTCTACTCAATTTATTTTAAAGTTCGAACATATATAAACTAATACATTAACAACAGTTGGAAAGTAAATGGAAACTATGACATTACCAAATATTCTTTGCGAATGTCACATTTCTTTTACAACTACAATTTTTTTTATCATTCAAATAACTCGATAAGTTTCTTTAAAAAATCCGAATTGTACGATATTTTAAGCAGTCAGTACTAGCGGTAATTGCATTCTTGAAAGATAGAAAACTTTATGTTAGATGTAGTTTGTAATGATTATGTCACGTATGAGGTTTCCATAAAAACGACTGGATTCCATCAATAATGCTAGTATAAAGGCAGATAGCAAAAACGCTGTAATGAATATTACAGCGTTTTTGTCTTTCATATCATAACTTATATTATTTAAATTATTTTAGCAATTAAATTTAACTATTAAAAGTTAACATACGCACTCAGTTTAGATAATTTCAGTTCTTTTATAGGTTAGATTTATGGCAAACAATCCTGTTTTGTGCCTTGTTTTAAACATTTCATTTAGCAAGGTGTGAAGCAATTATTACAATATCAACATGCGTCTAATGAGGCAGATTCGTGTCTATTGATGCTTATGGGTGGAATAAAGATTGAGTATAATAAAATATCTTCGTCTGTTACAATTTTTGTCAGCTTGTATGGAATAATCAACTTATACACACTAATTTAAATTATGTGAACCATCACCTAGAAGTAAAATATCCAAAACTGATCTTCTGATCATTCATCCTACAGCAAAGAAACAAGTTTATAATACACCCACACAAAATTGTGATGTGTCAGCTATTAAGCTGTCGAGATTTAACCCTAAAACTCGTGCTATGATGGTTCTGCGATAGTTAAACATGCAACGCTTAAACATCTCAAACTTCAGGACATTCTACAATAATCTCACAAATGCTGTCAGTCTAGTTACATTCAATGCTTCCAAACCATAAAAATAAATTACTTTTTGACCTCTTACCTTTAATAATGCTTAATTTAACAGTCAATACTAGCTCTTTCTCTGAGCGACTCTTATTCATAGCCTATCCTGGCGCAAAACAACATCACTTATATAGCCTCTTTAGCATCTTTTGCACTCAAGACGTTACTTTTTCATCTGTCCACTATTTACTCTGTACAAATGCCAAATCAGACTAACCTTCAAATAGTGATCTCAAATTTGGGAGGCGCATCTAAAACCTCTCAAAAAATCTTGATGTTGTTTAGAAGAGGCCAGCTTGGCTGATTGACGACCACTCTATCACCGACGCTCTTCAGCCTCTATCTCATAGAAGGAGATCAATTTCTATACTCTGTCTCTTCAAAAGATATTTCCATTGGCGCTGCTCAGGAAAACTGACATTCAACATATTCCCCCCCCCTTTCCCACGTTTCTGCTGAAGTTGCAATAGCATCCAGCAATAGATGTCCAAAATATTTTTACGAAATCCGCCTATTTCTCTGAGGAAGCCTTCCCCATGAAGGAATACTTACAGGCCCTCAAAGGCTACAACGACTTTGGCAGGTCGTGGGAGCATTCTAAACATAACTTTAGTGTAAGTTGGCTAGACGGAACTATAAAGATGCTTTCTGTAAATATGAATAGTGTTTGAAAATATTACATTCAGACACTCTGATTTTCTTTAATATAAAATGAGTGTGATGCTTCTAACTAGAGTAAAATTATTTCTTATTCGAAATAACTGCGTATGCATATAAGAATTTTCCTAGAAGTATGAAAATGTTTATGGATACTATTTTAAAGATATCACATTATATACCATAACTTAATTCTCTCTCTCTGCAAGAGTAGTACTAATAACTTGGCATAATTATCAAGAAATGAGGATAATTTCGCTAGTATTAAAAGTGCCTAATTAGAGTTCAAATGACTTGCTCAAACTAAAATAAATGTGTTCCCGAAAACAGTCGTCATGAACATCTGAACTCAAGGGATTCAACGAGAGAGAGAGAGAGAGAGAGAGAGAGAGAGAGAGAGAGAGAGAGAGAGAGAGAGAGAGAGAGAGAGAGAGAGAGGAGATAAAACTGCTTATGAAAGTAAATGCGAAGTCGTAAAGTGGCAAAAATATTACTGTCGATAAATACCGTACCCATTGTATATGTTTGTCATACAGTGTTGGTCTGTGAATGTAAGACTGTGTAGATAGTAAACTGATAACCGTGCTCCAAACTAATTTGTGTCAAGCACTCAAATGGTCGGAATCTTAACATTTTATTACTGTGTGCCAATTAACCGGTGATAATAATTAATGGGAAAGAGAAGAAGCCACGGCAATAACCTGCGTGTGTCTCTCAGCATACCATACTAATTAGGGGAATTTAGTTAAATTTCCTTTATCTAAATTGCTTCAATTTTTTCACTGTTAAAACCATTACAAAAGAGATAAATACATTGTCCGTATATATACTGTATTAAAGCTGTTTACATAAAAAAAAAACAGTACGAAAATAAATGAGGCCGTTTCAATAAACAATGGAGCATAGAAATAAACATATTTAAATTAAATAAGGTTGTATAAAGATAAGATTTGCACTAAATATGATAGCATAAAAGGTTGTTAAAATGAATAAAGCGACATTAATAATACTGCTAAAATAAATACGCAGTATATAGGCTGTTTGCTTATGAGCTCACTAACAACTCACTAGGATACTATGATATTTAGCAAATAAAACAAATCCTGTAACGCACCCCCAACTCAAAATCACCAAAGTTCAAGATTGGTACTAGAGACCTAAGAAACCTGAATAGCAAAGAAATGGAGCTAGCTGTGGAATTGGATAAGTACCAGATCGACATAATAGGGGTGAATGAAACAAACAAACTAAGAAACAAAAAAAAAAAACACTGGTGAGATCTTTCTGAGCAACAAATACAAATTGTTATATTCAGGCAATTACAATCAAAGAAAAGAAGGAGTAGCTATAGTATTCAACAATAAATACGAGGTTAATCTTCTTGAATGGCAGGTAGTATCAAGTAAAGTGATGTGAGCAAATATCAGAATGCGGAACTGAACAATGAGACTTATTTGTGCCTATGGTTGGTGTCGCAGAAGGTTCTACTAAAGTAGAAGTGGAGACAGTTTTGAGGCTTTAGAGAAAGCAACTGACACATTGAAAAATGAACAGTTAGTCCTTGTTGGAGAACTAAATAGCAGAGTAGGAAATGATTGTCAGACATACAATAATATTTTGGGAAAATTTGGAGGAAAGAGCAAAGCTAATAATAATGGCAAATACCTGTTGGATTTCTGCTGAGGACATGGACTGGTTATTATTAACACAATATTCTAACATAAAAATGTGCATAAATTCACATGGAGAGAAGACGAATGGAGTAAGTCTCTTTCACTACGTTATTGTTGATAGTGATGTTTTCTCAGTGGTGAAGGACTCTGGAGTGCACAGTGGATTTGAATTTGGACATCGCTTGTGACTTCCAATTTTTCCAATTCACTTGTGACTTCCATTCCAATGACTTCCAATTTGAAATTTGAAATTGGAAGTCATTCTGTTATAAATGGAATACTTCGCTTGCACGAACCCAACTCAGGTATGAATAAGATCGCCATTTCACTAACAACTCTGTAATACCACTTCTAACTCTTCCTTTCAACACTTTGTCAACAACGTAAAATTCTGGTCTGGCTACGTTTTGCATTTCATCGGCATAAAAACGACCAGAAATTTCTTTCCACTTGTGTCTTCGAGTCGATAGGTCACAGGATTGGTAAAAAGAACGGTCTTGATGATAAAGATTTCCTCAGTCCACGAAGGGGTGGATTCTTTGTCAAAAAGATTTTTTTTTGTCGGGAGATATGTACAAGGTCACCGTTCTTATACAGTACAGATTTCGGTTCTTCATTCTGACTATATAACCATTCGTATACTTTATTCTCGTTCCCATAATTCACTTCTTCAGAAGCCATCCCCGATAGATCTATGTTAAGATAAATTATACACTCTTAAAATTTCAGGTAACACATAAATATAAATGTATGTATTTTTATAAGTGAAATAACGCCAAATACGACCTCATAAAGTACGGTGAAATCTTTCTACTATCGATGCTTTGGTGTCACTTTAGAAAAAAAATGTATCCCTCGTTTTTCAAGTAAAGCACGCACATTTTTATTCCAAGAATTCTTTTCGTCTGTCAACCTGTATCTGTATAGGATCTATTGCATCCACTAACAACTTCTACGTAGCTCTGTATACTTCTAAACTTCCTTTGGTTTTGAGAGGGTGAACCCAAGCTTTAAGAAAATAGATCAATCATAGTTAATAAATATTTAAAACCATTATTAAATCTATCAATAGCACTTAAATCCACCAAATCACATTGATACTGGTGAGAAATTCTAGCTAATTTTGTTTTCAATCATCTAAATCTACGTTTCATTGGTTTATGTAATGTATAGGTAGGTTGCTCGTAACCATCATTTAACATCTCTGATATTATGTCGAGAAGTTCTTTGTAAAGATGATACGCTTCCAAACCCTTCGGGATTCGTCAAATCGTAATATATCTTAATTAAATCACCCTTTGTAGACATCTTAACATAACTTAAACATAGAAGAGCACCGGTTCAGGTTAAATACATTTTTTATTAATCAAATATTTATATGGAAGACAATAATGAATGCAAATAGCTGTCTTGAGAAATCATTACATGAAAGACAATATACATCTGTAAAGTACATTCAACACCTTCTTTACTACAGAACAGTTCACATTCTTCTATCATCGAAAATGGAGAACAGCATTTCATAAATGAGGATACTTCCAAGAATTGTCCATCCGTCAGAGAAGAAAATTACAAACCCATCTTTATAGATACAACCTTCAAATTGTATGCAAGAACCTCTGACATAAGACGAAACAGGTTAGCATTTGCTTTCAAAACATTAAGATGTTAGGAAATACTACTTGCACGATCAAACAACGTTAACATTACATCTGGATCACCTTATATCACTCTATCGCCACTAAAACACGAACAAGACCTCCTTCCACTCTCACAGTGTAGGAGGGGAAGAGAACATTCCCCTCCTCCATTTTCCTGCAGGCATCGTTTGATTTGTGGAAGCTGGAATCTCAGCACGTCCCATACATCGGACTCGCCAAAAACTATTGTAGCTGAACGAGATTCAAGACATATTTCAGGATCTAACCCTGACATAGACAAATACAGACATACTCCATTAGTAAGAAAGTACTTAGCATTAGTCTTAGACATACTTAGATGATTTCAGGAACTAGAAAGAGATTCTTATTTATAAAAAAACGCACGGTTACGTGACTCTCTCCTTATTGGAGAAAAATACGTGTGACCTAACTACAGCCAACCGCGAGACAAGACAGTTCATTCAGAGACTGATAAGGGGGGGGGATTTAATTACTTTTTGATAAGGAAAGGGAACATCGATTAAAGCTACGCTAGAAAACGAACTCATAAGGTGTACTGTCACTTGATATAAACAACACCGTCTGACCTCAAAACGATCACTCATGAAAACAAGTCCAGACGGGTTCGGGGGGGGGGATAAAAACCACTTAAAACTACGCTAGAAACGATGCTGTCACTTGTACACGTTGTCACATGTTTACTTATCACAAAGCAGTTCAAAACAGGTCAAAGGGGGATGAATGTAATTACTTTTTTGACAGGGGAAATTAACCCTCTCCCCCTAATTAAAACTATGCTAGAAACGATGCTGTCACTTGTACATGACGCCATACTTTAACCTCCAAACTAAACCAGTCGGACTGGTTACAAAGCAGTTCAAACCAGGTCACAGGAGGATGAATTTAAACACTTTTTGATAAGGGAGGAATTAAACCCCTCCGATTAAAAATATCTCAGAGTGATATTTTTACTGATTGTTGAAAAAGCTCAGAAACAGAGGAGAAAGTGCTGTAAAAGGATTTAGAGATGACAAAGGTGACATTAAAACTAGAAAGAAGATATCTTTGATTTTTGGAGTAATTTCTTCGAAAAATTTCTAAATGAAACAGTCAGTGATGCCGCAGTAGTAAAAAATACTGAATTAACAGGCCTGTAATCTTGAACCAACATCCATACGTAAAATAGAAAAAAAGCCAACAAAAGCCTGAAATGTGGAATGGTAGCTGGAGTAGATGATACTCCACCAGAAATGCTCAAGTATGGAGGTATGAAAGTCTTACAGTGGCTGCACTGCATGGTTTAGAAGGCCTGGACAGAGTCTGCTGGATGATTGAAGTACAGGTCTCATATCTTCTTCTTAAGTCTGAATGAGCAGGTTCTTCTCTTAGTAGCAGAAACTTTCCTTCCATTCTCTTCTGTTCTGAGCGTTCTCTTTCAAGGTTGTATACTTGTCATCATTCAGCATGTCATCTAGCAATGCTTTCCTTACTCTTCCTCTGGGTCTTTTTCCGTATATTTTTTCTTCGATGGCATCTCTGATGATTTCATTTCTTCTCAGAAAATGTCCGATCCAGTTTCCCTTTCTTCCTTTTACCCTATTTATTAGACTTCTTTCTTCTTCTACTATATTTAAGACCTCTTCATTAGTTATTTTATCTGTCCATTTTATTTTTTCCATCCTTCTCCAAAATCCACATCTCAAAGCTTTCCAAAATCATAATTTCTTCTTTTGTCAATGTGCATGTTTCAGCTGCAAGGAGGGAAACATTCCACACATAACATTTTATTATTCTTTTCTTTAGGTTTCTATCCATTTTACTTCCGAATAAATTCCATTTTCTATTAAAGGCATCTCTTCCCATTCCTATTGATTCTTGCTTTTATGCCAATTTTTACATCTTCCATCACTGGTATTCACACTTCCTAGATATTTAAATGTCTTTACTTGATTCAATTTTTCCCCATTTATTCTGATATCCATATCTGCCTTTCCTTGTTACTTTAATTACCTTTGTTTTTCTTATGTTAATTTTCATTCCATAATTTAACATGACTCCAGTAATCTGTTCAACAGATGTTGTAATCCTGTTTCAGCATTTGATATGCCTTGTCCTCTGCATATCGTATTGCAAATATCTGTCTACCTCCAATCTTTATTCCTCATTCTGAATTTTTAAGTGTTTCTTATAAGAGTGCTTCGGAATACATGTTAAACAAAATTGGTGAAATAGAACAGCCTTGTCTTACTTCTCATCCAATGATACCCGGTTCTGTTGTACCATATATGTCTCTCACCATTGCAGTTTTGTTCCATTTATAGTGAAATAATTAGTCTTCTCTCTTTCCAATCTATACCAATCTTTCCATTACTTCCACCATCGTATCTCATTTTACAAAGTCAAAAGCTTTTTTAAAATCTATATAAGAGATATCAACTTCTTTATTTACTTCCAGACTTCTTTCACTTATTATTCTTAACAGTACAATCGCATCTCTTGTTCCCCTAACCTTCCTGAAACCAAACTAAAATTCTCCAAGAAATTCTTCCACCTTAGATTCAATTCTCCGTGGAATTCTCATAAGTATTTTTGATGTATGGGAAATGAGCGTTATTTTTCTAAAATCCTTGCAGTTTACTGCATTACTTTTATTTGGCATAGGCACAAATATTAAGGTCATAAAATCTTTTGGTAATTCTCCTTTATTATGAATTAAAGTTATTATTTTGATTACTTCTGAAGTGTTTCAGGAATTCTTCAGGTATTTCATCTATTCCTTCTGCATTTCTATATTTTAGTTTTCATATACCCATATACAAAAAAAGGGAAATAAAACCGAATATGAGAATTACAGAGGTATTTCTCTAATGACTGTCTGTTTCTGGTACGATTTATTCGAGTATACTTAAAAAACGGCGAGACGGATTGTGGAAGAGAAGCTTGGTCAAGAATAAGCTGGATTCAAGCCAAATAAAAGCTGCCGGGTTCTGAATACTTTACAGAAAATAGTTGAGAATTCATGGGGATATAACAACTATCTCTGTTTAAGTTTTGTCGATCTGTAAAAGGCATATGACAAAGTGCCAAGAGAGAAACTATCCAAAACGCTACAGTTGTATGGTGTCAGTGGGACATTATATCAAGCAATACGTAGTCTTTATTTGAATTGTAAGTCAGTAGTTAGAATTAAAGGAAGTACAGGAAGATGGTTTAATGTTAAATCTGGTGTTAGACAAGGATGTGCATTATCCTCTATGTTATTCGTAATCTATATGGATCACATTATGAACGAAAGCGATATTAAACCTGATATCAAAATTGCTGAGATGTTAATCTCAGCTCTTTACTTAATGTGGATGATATTATACTTCTAAATAAATCCAATACAAGTCCACAAGACTCCCTGACAAAATTGAATAACTGTTGTAATAGATATGGTATGAAGATCAGCGATAACAAGAAAAAGATAATGAAAAAGCAGATACGTTTGCTTGTATAAATATATACAATATAGATAAATATCAACTAAATTGCATTGTGAATTGAGAACTTATAAAACAAGTATAACATTTCAGCTACTTAGGCACGATTTGTAATGCAGATGGTAAACTGAATATGGAAATAGACAGTAGAATCAACAAAGCTGGTAATGTAGGAAGTCAACTCAATAAATGTATGTGAAATAAGAGAAAAATTAGTCAAAACAGTAAATTAACTGTATAACACAGTGCTTAAGCCAATTTTAACTAAGTAATATGAGAGCTGGGTTAGAAATAAAACACTTGACCAAAGACTAGAAACTGCAGATATGAGTATCCTGAGAAAATTAGGGGAGTGAACATATAGTATCAATGGCAATACCATATTAAAAACGAGGATATGTGGATAGAACTTTATATTCTTAGCATTCACGAATGTGTTAGCAGAGCTAATCTCAGGTGGTATGGTCACTTAAACAGAATGGGAGAGAGGAAAGATTAACAAAACCAGAGCTCTCTGCCAGGTTGGTAGGAAAAAGATACAGAGAAAGACCAAGTATAGATGGACTGATACGGTAAAAAGTGTCATAGAAGACAGAAATATAAGATCTGATAATGTTGAAGTATTGATGGGTAACAAATTGATTTGGAGGAAAATTGTAGATACGAAGTTAGTGGTGATGTAAGTTTTTCCATGTAGTATTATCATATTCTGTACACACTAGAGGTATACATATCAGGAATTCAATGTTGATGAAAACATTTAGTGATATTTACTGAAAAAATAATATATATATATGGATATTTTTCTTTCTTCAGTCTTTGCTGACATATGTTTTAAAACAACTTTTGGAATAAATGATTTTTTACTATTTTTAATTATCAGACGCCAGTGAAATACCATAAGCGGTTCCACATTTGTGACAGCGAATTTTCCAAGTACGAAATGGCTGTTGCTATATTCACAGCTGTAACGCGAGATGTTCTCGTGATTGATGGAGAAAAAGAAATGGTTGTGTTGCTCAAGATTGTGTTTCTATCGATCGGAACAAATAGCCTGACGTTCTCTCACGGCTCTCAAAAACCACATCCACTTCCCACGTGTTGTTGAAACTTCTACATCGTGCAGAGAAGTCAGGCAGAAACACCAATACTAGTCACTGTAGAAGATTGTTGTAACAGTTGCTTGCTTGAAATATTAAATTACTTTAGTCAACCATTGTTAGAGTTTTCGAAATCGAAGGTAAGTTTATTTGTCCCACGCCTTTACGTGCGTCACGTTTTACTAACACCACACATAGAAAATAAATTTAAACAAACACTAAAAGAATAACTAATAACTTGAATGATAAAAAGAGAAAAGTTTATTTTGATCATAAGAATGATTTATTTCCAACCAAGAGAACATTAAGCTTATGGTGAACTTCTCCGACCGTTACGAATTTAATTCTGATAGCTAATATCATTGGAAGATTCAGATCAAAAGTAATATTAATAAGTCATTACTTTTTATTTATTTATTTATTTTTTACTAATTTCAGATATTTTCAGAATAATAATCCAGAACTTATCGAGACTGCCAATTAATGACGCATTTCAATATTACAATATCTCTGTGTGCAGGTTTTTCTGGTTTAATGGCAATCCTAATACAGCTTCATATTCCTTTGACCAGACTATATAATTTGAGCCTCAGAAAAGGGATCATTACACAGGAGTGGAAAGAACATACGGTATTTCTATTGCACAAGGGTGTTGCAGAGACCAATGTATCCAAGTATTGACCAAACAGTATCTCAGGAGTGGTAGTGAAGGTTTTGGAAAAGTTGGATGGGGCTCGCATTCAGAAACGGTTTATATTTATAAACCGTTAATGATTAAACGGTTAATAATTAGAATAACCAAGTAATTTTATAAGTTTGGTTATTTTTACTCCTAATCCCAAGTATGCAAACAATTAAGTTTGCTCCTGAAACTACGTTCAAGTATAAAGATGGAAAACAACAGGGCAACTCATTGTAAAGATGGGTAAAGCTCTGATCACTATTCTTAGTATTTTCTCATAATGTAAAGCACATAATCACTAAAAGATGTATACTGCAATACATTATGGGTGGGGTCACTACCCAGACTGGTTTCAACCTTTTTTGAAGTCT
This sequence comes from Typopeltis vanoorti, assembly GCF_054136105.1. Lineage (NCBI taxonomy): Eukaryota > Metazoa > Arthropoda > Arachnida > Uropygi > Thelyphonidae > Typopeltis > Typopeltis vanoorti. The sequence goes on from NC_143553.1 coordinate 120,185,523, forward strand.
CCTCAATGAGTAGCTAGACCCTAAATACCACGGTTTTAGTAATACAGAGCCTTATCAGTTGATAAGACTCTGTATTACCGATGGTATTACTGATGTATTTAGGGTTTAGGTATCGGTAATACCAGGCAACAATGAGTTGCCTGATGTTGTACCATCTTTACACTTGAACTTTGTTTCAGGCAAAAACTTAATTGTTTGCATACTTGAAATTAGGAGTAAAAATAACATCTTATAAAATTACTTGGTTATCCTAATATAAAATATCCCTAAGTTAAAAAATTTATTACATCTATATCTTTTCCAGAGATTCTTATTAAAAATAAAAACACCTTGTTGCAACTTCTATAGGTAATGTTGATAAGACTCTATATTACTAAAACCTTGGTATTGGATTGATTCATTCAATCGAATACCCTTGGAGGGTAATGGATGGCAATGCTGTAGCCAATGAAGTTCTAACTGAGGCTCGGCTATTGCTGTTACCCTCCTGCCATGATCAGAGCTTTAATAGCTCAATAACACCTTATCCCTACACTGTCCTCTACAGATAACGGGGAATATGAAAAGCATTCTTGCTTCGCCCCTTTAAGCCAGTCCTTATAAGGATAAGGAACCTTGGTATAAATACAAGTTTTCGTATCAGTGTCATCATTTATTATTATAACGGTATTGACGTATACATTACAATAATTTGCAGTCTATGATTACGAGCATTAGTTGGATAAGAGGTCTTATCACCCCAACCCTACTTAGAAGTTAGCTTTTATAAGTGTTAATGCTAGATTAACTGTTGGTATAGTTTCCGGAGTTCGTGTTTTAATGTTCTGTATTTGTCTATGTGTTTTAAATTTCTTGGTAGGCTGTTGAGTAGCGTGGGTATCAGATACGATCTCACAAAAGAACCATATGAGTTTTTGAAGTGTCTAGGGATGCAAAGAGTTGTGGGTCGTGTTATGCGATATGTGTCTCTGTTGTTACAATAGGTGATACAAAGTAATTTCTTAGTAACATTATATAGTGTTCATATTTTTAGTATTCAGGATTGTGTGTGTGTGTGTGTGTGTGTGTGTGTGTGTGTGTGTGTGTGTGTGTGTGTGTGTGTGTGTGTGTGTGTGTGTGTGTGTGTGTGTGTGTGTGTGTGTGTGTGTGTCGCCATAAATATAAATATTAATCGGTTCGGATATCGGCTGTTGTGTATAAGGTCTCTAAATCACTGTTGACAAAATTTTCCTATGTAATATTTCTAATTTTGTTAGATGGCTGTTTGATGTGTTTGCGTAGACCGTTATATCGTACCTGAGTAGAGATTCACAGATATCGTGATGATATAGGAGTTTTTTTATGTTAGATGGAATCGTGTCTTTTACTTGGAAGAGTTTTGCTGCAATGATAGGGAGTTTATGTTGTAGGTAATGTATATGTTTTGTCCATTTAAGGTGGCAATCTTGCCTGTACTCTACATTATACATTTATGACCTAATGGATGCAGACAGTTGTAGTTCGGACTATATTCTTCAGGCCCTTAGGGCTCATGATTGACTAAATATCTAAATTTTATTAGATATATTTGTAATATGAGTTGTAAATCTTAGTTTCATATCTAGGATTAGGCCTAACTATTTTTGGGATTCTGTTTTTTTTCTATTTTAGTATTACATATTTTGATTTGGGGGTTATAATTGGTTATAATCAGTGGAGAATATGCTCAATTTTGCTTTTATTTTTCTGGGTTGATCTGTAATTTAGGTTCCTTTGTCCATCTTTCTAAGCCTTTTATTGAATTATTTAGGAGTTTTTCATATTGTTGAGGATTACTACTTGTGTGCCAGATTGCTTTATCATAGCATGCCATTTTTGTGTCATTTATTATGTTAGGATGGACATTGTTCATATAGATGAGAAATTGGAGTGGGCTTCTAAAATAGAACCTTGTGGGACTCCAGCCCAGGTTCGATGTATGTTGGAATAAATTTCATTAACTTTACTCATTTTTCTTCCTGTCACGAAATCTGAAATCCAAATTAATGCATTCCCCCTTTTCCAGTATAGTATGCAATTTTTATTAACTTTGTTTTCCAAATGCGATCGAAGGCAACTGTGAGATCCAAGAAGATTGCTGTTGTCTTATTTGGTAGTTTTCTTCAAAGCAATCTGTGATTGATTGGCAAAGATAAAATAATTGATTTTCTGTACCGTGTTGGGACCTGTATGTAGTTTGTTAGAAGTTGATCTTTTTATTTTCTAAGAGCCAATTCATATGCCTGGTATGTATTTTTCTTTCGTTTAGTTTACAGAGAGTACTGTTCAAAGCTATTGGTCTGTAGCTTTTACTCTCATTAGCGTATTTGTTAGGTTTTAGTAAGGGTATAATAACTGATGTTGTCGAGATTGTGATAGTTTAACCGTATTCCAGGAAGTGTGAAATATCTTCAGAAGGCAGTTTTTGGCTATTTTTCTCCCATATTCTTAATCATATACCAAAAGACAAGGTTAATTCTGGTGATTTTTCAAGGACAATTTGACTAATTGCTGTTTCTAATTCTGTCATTGTGAGGTCCTGAGTAAAGATGTATTCAGAAGAATAGGTTCCAAATTGTATTAGCAGATGTTTTGCAATTTTTCTCCACTTTTTGTCTTCTTTGTTGTATTGCAGTTTGCTTACTTTAGAGTAATGTTTGGCAGGTATATTTGCCATATGTTTGTTTGTTGCTGCTGTATTAATTCATGAGGAGATTGTGTTCAAAAAGTGATCAGTATCCGGAAGTGTTGCGTTATTTAACAATCTGATGATATTCCTGTGTTGTGAGTCTTTTCTAATCTACTCTATTGTAGAATCCTTACCACTTTTTTGTTTGCAGTTAGCAATTTCATCTTATAAGCTTTGAATTAATTCTATTAACCGCTTTTCTTTGGCACAGGTTGTAGAAAAGCTGTTGATGTGGAGGAACAAAAGGCAATTGTTCCTGGAGAATTGGGGTTGGATGGCGGGATTAATTAAGATTGCCTTAAAAACTTAATTACAAATTTCTTACAACTGATATTAGTGAGTAAGGGCGAAAAAAGAGTTTTTGTTGCTAATGAGGAAAGGTGATTCATCTTTTTAAATCACTGCCTTAGCTGGTAGTCCGATGAGAGAAGATGATTGCTTTTGACGAAGAGGCTTGCAATTTTTATCTTTTAGAATCCCTGCCTGAACTTGTAGTTCGATATTAGAAGATAATTGCATTTGTCGCAGCAGAAGGGAGATTTTTCTTTTTAAATAATTGTTTTAAGGGTTAGTTACATGACAGAAGATGGTTGCTTTTGCCGAATAGGGAGGGCAATTTTCTTTTTAACTTTTTTAATTTTTCTGCCTTTACAGGTAGTTCGAAAGTGGATTTTTCTTACATAGTGAAATCTGTGGAGTATTCATAACTAAAGAATCACACGTGTGCCACGCTTAATAATTTTTTATTATGTAAATATTTCGCCTTATGTAACATAATACGAAATATTTAACTATTGCGAACATCACGATAACACCGGTATTTAATTCATAAAGCAGAAGCGCTTATTTTAAAATTGGTTACATTATCTCAAATATAAAAAATTATTAACTGTGAGATACGGCTGATTCTATAGTTAGAAGATGGTTACTTTGGCCATTGAGAAAGTGCAACTTTCATCTTTTAAATCAATCTTGGTCTGGTAGTTCGATTGCAGAAGCTATTTGCTTTTTGCAATTCGGAAATGCGAATTTTATTTTTTTTAAATCATCACATTAATGATTAGTTCAATGATGGGATTGGTTTCTTTACCAATGCGGTAGGGTGATTTATTCTTGTTTTATCACTGCCTGATATGGTAGTTGGACGGTAGAAGAAGGTTGTTTTTGCCGAATCGGAAATTTTATCTTTTTAAATCACTGCCTGAACTGGTAGTCTGATGATAGAAGATGGTCGCTTATGCCGAAGAGGAACGGCGATTTACCTTTTTTTTTTAAATCACTGTCTTTGGTTGGTAGGTAGTTTGACGGCGGACATTGAAATGGGGTGGAAGGAGGGATTGATATTCATATAGCATGGATTTAGCATAGGCAATTAATAAAATTAATTTATGGCATTTAGATTTTATTCTTATTTATATATTTCTTACAATGATGATGTGTATTAAACATTGTTTTATTGAAAGTTGAATGCAGCTATTGGATACGACTGAAATCATGTGTTATAAAAGACTTATAACGCATAATTAAAATTTAAATAACCTGTTTCCAGTATAGGATAGCAACTGTATCCTCAATTCGCAATCTCTCCTCATAGTATACAACACAGTACCGGTATAATCGATAGCAATATCCTTTCTTTTTCTTCCCTAACAGTTGGATCTTCTTCAATCGTTTCTATCAAAGGTTTGCAAAGAGAAAAATGACTTATGGAGGATTTATGATTCGGTCACTATTTATTTTAGTCCTGCAATTATTTCGATTTGTGAGTGTAACTTTCCTATACGAGATGTGTTCAAAATAAGACAGACTTTTTTGCTATAAAGAATTTATTGCTCATATTACAACATTTTAAGCACTGTCCCCTTCAACATAGTCCCCTCTACTGGCGATAGATCGTTCCAAACGTTTCTTCCATTGTTGGAATGCTTCCTGGAACTCACTTTCTGTGATGGCGCACAGTTTCTTATTGCACTTTCCTGAATTCATCTATGGTTTGGAAACGACGTCCGTTCAAAGTAGTTTCAAGTTTGGTGTCCCCCATTCATCCCGTTGTGCCCTATCCACCCTATACTCCTAAGTACGGAGTATCGGATGGATGGGGTACAACGGATGTCTCATGTTCTGCCATATAACTGAGGATGAGCACCGACGCGTGAGGGGCCCACAATTCAGGCCCTCTTCCTGCGCATAGTACCTCAAACTCGAAGAGACCCTTTCCTCACCCTCTGCGATGATTGCATCTTTGTTTCATCATCATATCCACATCATATCATTGGCCTTTTACATTTGCACACGATATTATATGCACTGCTCAAAACAATTAGAGGGTATTTTTGTTTCTGTCGGATAAATATAAATTTCTGCAAATAATTATAACTGTTGAGTACTTTACACATGAATAAATATTCTGACGTATGGATAGGGAGTAATTGATGAGATATTGTTTAAATAATCGATATTTATTACAAATTGTGTTACATTTATACATTATTTTTATAACTTTATAATTTACAAGAAAACCAAAACAGCCCTTAATTGTTTTGATCAGTATAAAATGAGCGGATCTAGAATGATACTTGTTAATAAAAATATGTTTAATAGTAGCAAATACAATATCTTTATATTTTATTAATTCTCAGACTTTAAAAATTACATCTTTGTTCAAGTAAATGGCTAAATTCTATAAAAGGGTATTTTTTCCAGTCTGATTAAGCAACGTAATTGCATGCTTAACTGGAACCACATATTCACAGAATTTATATTTATATATATATATGGGCTGCAAGTTAGAAGTGAAGGATGTAAAAAAACTGATAAGAGAAGATAAGGGAAGCTGAGAAAGAGTACAGCAAATGGGGTGTAAGGAATTGCTGTACTATTTCTCAGCTGTTTCAGGTCTTAATAATAATATATACGGAGCACATTAATTACCACATTATTACAACATTATGAGGGAAAGTGACATTAAATATTAATATGGGATATTAAGCTTAGAGATTTATTCTATGATGATTACATTATGTTCTTGGATAATGTGCTGCCGATCTTTGGAAACCATTAGTCGAATGAAATACTGGTTTGATAATCACGGTAACTAAGACTATGAGAAATAAAGATACCAAAACAAAAAACATAAGCATAAAAATAGAAAACATCATATGAATTATTAGTTCTGCAACATAGAACTAGTAACATATTTTAGCTGTTTTAAGGTAAAGGGAATATGAAAATATAATACACGTGTAAGTAACCTGTATCGAAATTTAGTTCAATAAATTCTTATCGAACAAGAAGTTAACCAAAAGGCCAATATACAAAAAAGTATACAAGTACATAAGAGGGTAATCAGATCAATGTTAACATATGACGGGGCATTTGGGTTAGAAATTAAACAAGTAATCAAAGGTATGAGAGCTGTGAGGAGAGTAAGCAAGTGAAGAAATTATATTAATATTCGGAAGTGGTGATGACAGAAACAAATCTGCAATAATATTTCTACAATTTGCATGGTTAATTGATAAACGGGAGAATATCAATGAGAAGACTGCGCGTTTTCATTGTCCCAAGACTCTCACTATCTAATAGTATTTGAAAAGAACCAATTTGAAGATAATTCTGCCATATTTCACGCATCTTCGCAAAGCACTTAAAAAAAAGCAGGTGCTTCTAAACATGGATATGATAAGACTATGTCTTTCCTCTCAAGACAACAAAACAATCTGTGGGGTTCTCATTCCCGTGACGTGGATTTTTATGAGTGCCATTTGGAAGAATATGTATTTGGTCGTCCAACGATCAAATACACTTTATTAGGAATTGCAAGTAGCTTGAAAAACTCATCACGACTCTAGGTTTATCTAAACGTTTGTCAGCTCTAGGTACTAAATTAACTATAGAACTAGACCCATTTCCACACATTAAAAGCCTTTACGTGGTACGAAAAGAGGAATGGGTTGTCTTAAAAAGGGATTATCATCAATGCATATAGCCAGTGAGACTGGAAATTTATCAACAGAAAAAATCGATAACTATGATATCCTAAACTGTATTTCTATCGATTTCACAATCTCTATTTCGAAATCTGTCAATGTCGTGTTGGCATTATTGAAAAAATTGAAAACATATCGACAATTTCTCCATAATTAAAATTTGTTCATAATATATATATATATATATATATATATATATATATATATATATATATATATATTAGTACTAGTATTATTAGAAATTTGATTATTATGTTAGATAGATAGTATATACTTATACTTATATTATATAGTATAAGTATATATACTATATAGTATTTTATATAGTATATAAAATACTATATAGTACTATATACTTATACTATATAATATACTTAACAAATACGAAGTATAAGAAATTTTTGTATTTTCTATGAATAATTGGTTGCTTTTAAATAAACATGTTTTGGGCTTGGATGGTATTTATTCCCTTTTAATTAGCACCGCTGCCACACAGTTTCTTTCCATGCAGAGTCTGCCTGAAACTATCTCATGAGATGCATTTAAGCGAATTTTACTCAGGTTGGTTTTTTAAGTGAAATGTTCCTTCGAGGTAACGCTCAATATGTTAATAAAAAAAAGCAAAATGTTCCATTCCAATCTTAAATGCCCTGTAAAAGTTTTTTGATCTCGGCAATTTATTTCTTCTCACATGAGCGTTTTTAATAACCAATGCCGAAACGAAAGGTTTCTTACCGATTCAAGAAATGTGTGTGCCGCTTAATAAAATATTTCGATAGAATCCAAGAAGCGAAATGCAAATATAATATTATATTATTTTAAATGTTGTGAGGAAATAAAGAAAGCTGCACGCCTGCAGACAGACTAGCCAGATCCAGGATATCTTTTAATGAAATTCTCTTGTGATGTTGTTTTAGCATTCTCTTTCATTCGTAAGGTAAACACGTGGACAAGATGAGTTTTTCTTCGGATTATTTACCAAATTCAATTAGAGAAAGATATTCCCTACAGATGTAATAACATTAAGCATAAATGTATGTAAAAAAGAAACATGCACTTATAAACACTATATGTTTAACTGAAGTAGTACGTTTGCTTTTGATATGCTTGTATTAACGAAAACGTGACTAAGGTTGTTCCTTAAGTATTGTGTGGTAGAGGAAATATATTATTGGTAGACAGAAATGAGAAGAAATGAATAAACATACGATAATGTGTTCTGTTACAGCCGATTATAATTGGGACGTTAAAATTATTTCCCTTTGCGGAATGGTACAGACGTACTAAGACACCATAAACAATATCGGTAATATTTTTTAAGAATTCTGCTATCAACCAGAGCTATTAAAAGGATATGTATTTGATATAAAATCCCGTATTAACTTCGAAAGAAATAATTCTATACACAATAAATAAATTTGCATTTCATCTTAAAATATAGATTAAAGCAACAGCAACAACAACAACAACAACAACATTTTAATATATCACGGAAGAATACAGCATACAGCCTTGGTTAGCAACCAATACACAACGGTCAGGCTACAATTTTAGTCATGTTTTATTATTATTATTATTATTAAAAAAATTAAGTTTACAAAAAAAGTTAAACTGTGTAATAGCAGTTGAAGTCTTCCAAGCACGTACCAACAAACAGTAAAATCAACCCCTGGCTTGCGACCAGTATAGAAATATAACCACGAAACCACCGCCTTTTATTATATTCCTCAGATAAGCTCTGCAAAGCTTCGAGGAAGTAATCAGAAATGCTTCCCAAAGAAAGAAAATAATACATTATACAGAAAAAAGAAAAAAAAAAAATCGGAATTTCATTTTTACAAAAAAAAAGTTAAACCTGTTTTAAATATGTAATATTATGTGTTGTAAATATTCAATCAGAATATACAATCTTAATTTTAATAATAAAAAAGTTGAATTTGTTATTTATTTATTTATTTTTATTTTAAATGTAATCAATGTATGTATACGTAATCAAATGCATGTAATGTAAAGTATTGTACCAATCATATGGAATCAAACGCACGTAACATATGTATCATATGTAATCAAATGTATGTAGTGTATGTCTCCTATATGATCAAATGTATGTAATTTATGTATCACATGTAATTTAAATATGTAGTCATAAATTTTAATTAAAAAATTATTATTATTATTAAAAAAATTGTTATTAAGAGAGGGGACTGAGTAGGTAGACAGATGCACGCACGATGTTATATCTGCTTCCGTTTATATAGGTTTGAAGTGGTTTTAACTCATGTTTTTAATCTGAACGTGCTGCTATTTAATTCCAATAGTCACGCTGAAGACAGGGACGTTTAAATAATCAAAATCGGTTAACTAATATCCAGATTTTGTGTGCTGAAAGTCATAGCTTGAACTGCTGTCACCAACCAACAAAGATCAATGGACATCGCCATTTTAAAAGTTACACTATAGTCGCTAAAGGGAAGAAAGTCAAGAGGTCACTGAGAGAGCGAAGGTCAAGCAAAATGAGCTGTAAAAAGTGCAATAGGCCATTAAGCGACGAAGGGGACGGGCCTCATTATTCTGGATGTGGCGGAAGACAACACTTCCAATGTTCTGGGATCACCTTCAATGTTCTGGGATGTGGAAAGCAAAAGGAGCCGCCAAATGGACCAAACAAAAGCAATGACGCACATCAAAGTAAGTCCCTTCCAGATTCTAAAATTACAGACAACTTAGATTCTTTCAAACTTATGTTAAAGATTTGCTAAATACACACACACACATATCGAACAAATTAAAAAAAACTTTCGAGGAGGACATACAATACAATAACATGTTGAAGAAATGTAAGGACCGTGCGAGAAATAAAGACAAAATTAACGGTAACGATAGATACACAAGAAACACTCAAACGCGGAAACGAAGAATTGCGGAAAGAGGTAAACACACTCAAGTGTCAAGTGGAACACATGCTACAAAAAGTAAGAAAAAAAGAACTTCAAATTGAGGGAATAACAAATGAAAAGACAGAAAAGGAAAAATTTAAGCAACGCAATGCAATTCCTCGGCAGAAAAATTGGCATTCAAATCGCAACCACAGACATCGCCTCTATTAACCGAGCCCCACAAAAATACAAAGAGAGACCGCCACCAATAATCGCTTATTTTACCAATAGAAGTCATAGAAACTTCAACAAGCAAGAAGAGAAGGCCAACAACATCGATCCAATCTGACAAAGAAACTCTCAAAACAATCTGAGCACTGGACTCCATACTTTAAAAAATCTTATACCAAGCAAGGAAGACAAAATCAAAGAAAAACTACAAGTTCCTGTGGAGTAAGGATTCAAAATTTCTAATCTTGTTCTTATATAAGTGCAAAAAGTATCCGACCTACACTGCCTACCAATATAAAACACTAACACTGCACATCCATAAGAACAAGATTAAAAATCTCTTAAAAATTATATAATGGAGATCTCAAACAAAGGCGAACATATCCAGTAAGACAATATAAACTTGAAGGTCTTTGACTCTTTGATGAAATAGTCAGACAACATTTCTATCAATACTTACATTACTATAATACACACAAACATAACAAGTATAAAAAACACTGGCTTACATTGACAACACTGCTCAACAACACCTTGACAAACATAGATGCGGTAATACTCACCGAAGTTGCAATAAACGACACAGAAATTTACGCATACAACATTAATAATTACTAAACCTACAACTTATGTAGACCAAACAAAAGAGTATCGTGGCATTTATCAAAGAAAAATACAATGTGAATGAAAAAAAGAACTCATTTCAAACAAGCGGAAACACTAATTTTGGAAATCACAATTAGTGACAAACATAGTATCAAGTACACAATAAAAATATGCAGACGTACAGATAATAATCCACTCAGCTTTCTGCGTGAGTTTGAAGCATGGCTAAGTGGCATCGAACCCCCTACAACACACAGGCTCATCTTAATAGGAGACATTAATATAAATACTCTTGACCACGCTTGTTCAACCATTAACACATACCTTGATATACTAAATCAGTACAACATAAACCCTACCATTAACTCCCCAATCACTGACACAATCACTAAAGTTCACAGAAATATACAAAAAAGCAACAAAGCCTACACAATCTAGGCGAAAAGCAGAAAACAATCCATGGATAAATGGTCATATACTAAATAGTATTACTGTAAAACAAAATCTATGGGAAAAAACTAAACCCAGTAAACACATTTACAAACATTATACAAAAACACAAGAAATCAACTAAAGACAAAAGAGCAAAAAAGACACTACTACTACTTCCAAAAATTCATGAAATTGTTTATAATGACAACATGAAGCAAACATGGGCTACACTCAACAAATTAGTAATTTTTTTGCAAAACGTTTCTGTCAGGATACAAACCAAGAGGAACTAGCAGACTCATTCAAACATGCCCTCACAAACAATATCACACAACTCAAAAAAGACATTTTATAAACGATCAACAAAAAACTACCGACACAAAGTCAACAACAAACTATGTATTTCCCATCCTAACAAAACAGGAACTGAAAGAAGCACTCTTACAGATAAAACCAAAGACCACTCCAGGAATAGACAAAATAAAATTCACAGACCTTTTACTACACTTTGAATAAATAAACCCAATACGTTTGAAAGTGGTGAACATAATATGCGACACTGACATTATTCCAAAACAACTAAAAACTGCAATAATTATGCCAATTTACAAACATGGTAAAAGAAACGATATTCAGAACTACAGACCAATAGCTATGCTACCAGTTATTTCAAAAATTCTAGAAAAAAACACACACATTCCAGACTGTATAACTATCTACAGAAGTACAACATAATCTCATGAAACCAATATGGCTTTCAGAAAACTAAAAACACCCTCACTTTATTAGAAGACATCGCCGGCACAATAAACAAAGCTCTCGACAAAAACAAGTACGCCGTACTTATATTGCTTCACTTAACCAAAGCATTTGATACACTTCAACATGACATACCACTGTCCAAACTATACTCAATAAGTATAAGAGAAACAATGCATACCTGGTTCAGGAACTATCTCTCAAACAGAACACAAGTAACATAAAAGGTACATGTCACAGCCGGGGGTATACAAATAAAACTGGTTGTCCTTAAAGGTTCCATATTATCACCCACTCTGTTCAACATATACATTAACGATATTCATAATCTGGCCATAAAACGTCAAATATTTCACTATGTAGATGACACCGCAGTACTTGCAATGCACACAGACATCAACACGACTCTCTCCAACGCACAACAAGACCTAAATGAAATCACAAACAGACTTCTAACCAACGGCAAAAAAACACAGATGTTAATAATACACAACCCGAGAATCATGCGCTCCGCATCACTATCGATACACTGTCACACATACCACTGCATTAACAACAACAACAACAACAACAACAACAACAACAACAAGAAAAAAAGAAAAAAATGCCAATGTTCCGAAATCAAACCTGTAACACATTCAAAATACCTTAGTCTTTACATAGATTGCTACCTTAAAATGGACAAAACATATATACCAAACCCCGCATCATCGCAGCGAAACACTTCCAAGTAAAAAACATTATGCCATCTAACATAAAAAAACTCCTATATTACGGTATCTGCGAATCCCTACTCAGATACTGTATAACATCTATGCAAACACATCAAACAGCCAACTAATAAAATTAGAAATATTACATAGGAAAAACTGTGTCAAGTGATTTGGATACCTTATGCTCGACAGCCACAATATGCGACCAGCACATGGAGACACACAGAATCCCAAGCATTGAAAATCTGAAACACTGCATAATACTACTAAGGAATTACTTCAACGTCACCTATCGTGACAACACAAACACATATCGTATAACACTACCCACAACAACCCTCTACGTCCCTACACTCTTCAACAACTCGTATAGTTTGGTGAGATTACATCAGATACCCACGCTACTCAACACCCTACCAAGAAAGTTAAAACACGTACATAACTACAGAACATTAAAACACGAACTCTGGAAAATATACCAACAAAGCTAATATACCATTAACACTAACATACGCATCACAAATCACTAGCATCCAATGGCTACATCCTATCCATAAACAGTAACAACAACATAAATAGTGAAGGCTAATCCCACTCTCTTCATAAAAGCTAACCTAAGCTTCGTGGTGGGTTGGATTAATCAGCCTCACTTATCCACACGTAATCGTCATAATCAAAGACTGCAAATTATGTAACAAAACAGTCAGTGTGGTGTATAATAATAATGAAGATACAGATATAAAAAAATATATATGCATTTTTATCCAAGGAAAAAATATTGAAAAGATATAATGTGCCTTAAACTGCATACAGTATAATGTACAGCATCAAGTGGAATATGCATTAATTGTAAATATGTAAGTACTCTGTAGGATGAAAATAGAAAGATTGTTATTTTATACATAATGTGTAAACATGCAACAAATTGTCTGTAATAATCACATCGATGTAATTTATCTGAGACATTATAATCTTGTAATTAAAATAAAAAGCCAAAAGGCTAGTTTTCTGGCAATTGAATAGATATTAAATGGATAAGAATCCTATATTGTTATATAGCCAGTAAGTGAAACTCAAGATCGATAACTACGATCTATGAGTTTCGATGCCGAAAAACTATCGGCGAAGGCAATTCGAAGCAAAGGTGGAGCAAGCTTCCTCACTATTCTTGATATTCTCTCATAATGTAAAACACAGCTCCTAGGAGATGTAATACTGTCATTACATTATGAGGAGAGATCACTCAAAAAAGGTTGAAACCGGTCTGGGTAGTGCCCTCCACTCATAATGTAATGATAGTATTACATCTTCTAGGAGCTGTGTTTTACATTATGAGAGAATATCAAGAATAGTGAGGGATCTTGCTCCACCTTTGCTTCGAATTGCCTTCGCCGATAGTTTTTCGGCATTGAAACTCATAGATCGTAGTTATCGATCTTGAGTTTCACTTACTGGCTATATAACAATATAGGATTCTTATCCATTTAATATTATTATAATCTTCATTGTTAATATTAGAAGAACACGTATTGTAAATATAGATACAAAAAAGCATTATTATCAAAAGTTTATTTGAAATGCAATGTAGAAAATGAATCACATATGCAGCAATCAGTACTGAATTTTGTAAAAATTACAAGTTGGAATGTCACTAAATATGTTTACTGTAATTGTGTAAATATTCTTCTTCAATGGAACGGACCTTACTAATGCTTTCATGGAAGGTGAAGCATATTACTACCGAAATTATTCTAAAGTCGTTTTCATTTTATTCAAGCAGTTATTGCTGACAAACGTTTGGTAGTATGTAAGCGCTGCTATAATACATTCCGAATTGTTTCACAGACTCAATTTTAATTGTAAATGAAAAACAAAATAACCAAACATTTGTAACAATAAAAATATTTGAAATCCCAGTAAATATGATTTATTTAAATCAGATTTCATTGTGATTTTTAATAAAATGTCCGTGCACCTATTTCTTATAAAAATTAAATTTGTGAAATATTTTTAAAATTGTTAGAAAATACATCTCGAGAATGAGTATTGATTCAAATGTGGTTTATTTTTGAAATAACGAGCTTAAATAATATCATTAATTCAGCTCTCTCCCAAAGAGTAGGTGGAAGGAACTCCTTTTTTCCATAACTAAATTTTTGCCGTTGACAACTTAAGAATGAATTTGTATTGCTATACATGTTACAGATCAACTACAGAACCTAAACATCTGTAAGTATGTTAAAATATCTTAAGAAGACTGCAGGGTTTTCATGTCGGAACTTTGAGTTTTTTATCCTGTTAAAAAGACAAATCCGTCAGGGAACAGACACTGGTAACAAGCATAATTAAATGACTTCATAACTCCAGTTGAGTTAGCCACATTCCCAAAGAAACTAAACCTTAAACATATATTTATTTCAATTGCGTTTTTTGCATTCTGAAAACATCCTCCAAGTGACGGAAAAGATGAAATAAGAAACGAAATGTGAAAGTATTTTTGCATTCTGAAAACATCCTCCAAGTGACGGAAAAGATGAAATAAGAAACGAAATGTGAAAGTATTTTTGCATTCTGAAAACATCCCCCAAGTGACGGAAAAGATGAAATAAGAAACGAAATGTGAAAGTATAACAAAATGAACTAAAATCGTCAAAAGTAATAAGATTACTTTTGGCGATTTGCTTTCCAAATGTTTATTTGTTCGCTTAAGCGAAAAATTGCTTTGTTGTGATCTTCAATTATTAATACTGGAAAGAACAGCTGAAATTCGACGAAATACCATTTAATTTAAATAAATCCCTCATTAGGAGTTTACAAAACATGAAATCAAATTCCTTTTTGGAAAGTAAATTAAAGCTCTGATCATGGCAGGAGGGTAACAGCCATAGCCGAGCCTCAGTTAGAACTTCATTGGCTACAGCATTACTATCCATTACCCTGGAAAGTAAATCCTTATAGGATTTACTTTCCAGGGTAATGGATGGTAATGCTGTAGCCAATGAAATGAACGATTTATGATTTATTTATAATTATATTATTGATTATAATAAAAGGTGTACTTATATTTTTATTAATATTATGCATTTTAGATTACTATAACAAGTTTGAAAATTAATTTTGCAACGTTTATTTTTAAAACAATGTGTTTAATATAATTTATTTATTATTTTCTTTGTATGATTTATAATTTGTCTTTATATTACAGAAGTGTACTTGTTCGCCTCGTGCACCATGAATAACGCTAAATGAACTAGTAAATCTTGATGGCCAAATAATCTTCAAGATCTCCTGGCCAGTCAACATCGAGAATGAAATGAATATGAGTACATGACCAAAAAACTTGGACAGAGTGTCCGAATCTGCCAAATCAATATAGAAAGCTTAAGCTGAGCCAGTACTTATCAAAAATCTTATTGGAGATTTATTGTAGAGATTGACTCTCAAATCTCATTATTCTCTTCCAACCACGGCCACGGTGGATCTTTAAGAAAGCCAATTGGTCTGCTTTCTCTGAAATCTGATAACGATCTGATTGCAATACAGGAGACCCATACATAAAATGAGACGCAATTATGTAAAATAGGAAAAATCCCACGATATAAAGTCACTGGAGCAACACTTCACACATAATGCATTCCAATTACCGTGGAGAATGGATTCTTACTTTCGACTTTTACAGACAATGACATCCATGAAATTACGATCAAAGCTGGTAATGTAACAATTATAAATATTTATAAACCGCATATCACATGCCGGTTCAATTACTCTATCCAATATACTTACCCAGCTGTGTGTATATAGGCGATTTCAATAGCATCATGAACAATGGAAATACTGAATAACGACCAGCATGGAGAAGCAGAAGCCCTAGTTACTTGAACTGAGTCACACGAAATGCACCTTATTTGTATTACCTCAGCACATTAGATCAACAGCTTGTTATTTTGTTACCTCTAACAAATTAAAACAACCCCTATCGGCCTATAGACAGATTCTGACAGAATTCCCACACAGCCAGCACCTCCCAGTTATTCTAGAAATTGACTCTCAAATACCATTAGTGTCTTCCCATCTCCGGCTATGGTGGAACTTTAAGAAAGCCAATTGGCCTGTTTTCTCTGAAAAACGTGATAAATAGTTTGAATGGATAGCCCCTTCTAGTGGCGATTATGATTGGTTTGTGGACGTAGTGATAAGTGCAGCTAAAAAGACCATCCCCAGGTGATACCGTAAAGAGTATACCGTGGGAGAGGTGGATGAGACAAGTGATAACAAATACCAGGACAGGAATTCTTAGAAAATAAAGACCAAGAAATCGCAGACGAATTAATATCTCATGGTGGAAAAAAATGAAGGAAACAGTCAAAAACTTGGATTTCAGACACTGAAGTTGGGAAGACTGGTCCTTCTTAAGGAAGATAGAAAGACGGAATACCCTCACACATTTTAATACAACAGTAACTCCAGATTTAGACAGAAATCATACTATCCAGGTCAAACGCGAACTCAGAACTTAAAAACGTTATGAGTGAGCCGATATATGACATCTGATCTGCTGTGAAGGATGGAAAGGTAGAAAAAGCCACAGGCTTTGATGGTATCCATCCGGAATTCTTAGTACACTGTCCAAATTATTCTAAACGATGCTTGGCACGATTTTTACTGACATCCTACAGACTGGAAACATTCCTTGATCATTCAAACGAATTAAAATAATCGCCATTCTGAAACCTGGGGAATCAACGAACCTTCCACAAATTTATCGCCTTGTTAAGCGTAAGCCAATTGACTAGAGCTTCTCCTACATAATAAAATTTGCCCAACATACACGAAAAGATTCCCCCACGAACAAGCTGGCTTCGGACCTAAACGGAGCTTGCCGGATCAAGTTCTCTGTCATATTTTATATACAGAGGCGAGATTCCAGCGGCTGCAAAAACATCTGTAGTGTTCATCGACCTCACTGCTGCATACGATGCAGTCTAGAGGCAGGGACAAATCTGTAAACTTTTCCTGCCGGATCACTACTCGCCTTATAGTAAACACGCTTACCAAAAGAGCATTCCAAATTATTATGGGAAATTCTACCAGCAAGCAAAGGATGCTAAATAATGGCCTGCCACATGGCTTGGTGCTAGTTCTGCTATTATTCTCTATATATTTGGCTTATATTCCTAATACACGCTTTATAAACGCTAGACATAAAATTGTCAAAATGACGGAAGAATTCCTAACTACCAATGTGAACTGCCTTGGAAAATATTTTTGCAAATGAAGACTCAAGCCCGATGTAACCAAAACAGAAACTATATGCTTTATCCTTAACAACAAATTGGCGAATAGAAATGAAGATATCTTGAAGATAACCTTCTTTCATATAAGCAGTACTCTAAATATCTTGGAGTCATCCATGATAGGACGCTGTCGTACAAAACTCATCTGTCCAAAAGAGCTGAAAAACTGAAAACCAGAAATAATATAATACAAAAACCCTGCGGCACCTGTTAGGATGTTATAGCCAACACATTGAGGTGCTCAGCCCTTGGCCTTGTCTATTCTGCTGCAGAATACTGCGCTCGAGTTTGGGCGAGTAGTGTGCTTGTGAAACTTGTAGATGCACAACTGAATAACACCATGCCCCTGATCTCAGGTACGATTAAATCAACTTCTGTTTATTGGCTCCCTATTCTGTGTCAATTGGTGGAAGGAGCTAGCATTGATGAATATAGGAATGAATTTGGAAACGATTTAATGTACAAACGAAAAGAACACCACAAATGTTTTGCTGTACGCTACAGTAAATTAGAACTTTATTAATTAGTAAATTAGAACATTTAGAACTTTATTTGATTTTTTTTTACAGATGAAGAAAATAGTCATTGAATTACAATAATTTGTGCACTCTATAATTATGCTTTAATATAAGCTTAAAAATGGAATTTTGTTTTTCCTTATAGACCGAATGAAAACAAGCGATATTAATTTACAGAGAATTAGTAGTTTTCTACTGCTTCGACAGAGGGTTGATCATTTCGCACTCCCAAACTTACGTAGATCGATGCGCTTCTTGAAGAAAATACAAGAAGACCATGTCCAATTAACATCTCCCAATCCACTCTGACCTTGAATACCTTAATATCACCGGGCTTCGTTCTAGAAAACCTCCATTAAGGAGGTTTTCTGACAAAAACGTCTGCAGGAACGTTGCCTGGTCAGCAAGATGGTTTGAAGAATCACCAATAGAGTGCCACACTTTGCCATGTATCACGGAGAAACCCCCTGGTTTTTAATTAACGTTTAAATTTAGTCATCCTCAATAGAATCAGAACAGGACAAGGTAGATGTGCCAACCCTTTTCACAAATGGGACAATGCAGTTCCCCCAAATTACGATTGTGGAGCTGAGAAGCAATCAGTGCGACATCTTGCACAAGACTGCCCCTAAGAGCCTGCAAAGGAAATTTGAGTGACTTCCTGTTTGTAACCAAAGAATCACTTGATTTTATTCGTAATCTAGATATTAACTTATAATTGTTTATTGATTATCGTGAATTTTATGCTTTGTAATGTGTAATATGTCCTAAATAAAAATTAAATTTATATTTCAAGTGTTAAAATGATCATAATTCACAGAAAAGCAGAAAACTTACGGTAATTTTTCTTGTATTTAGACAAAGTGATCAAATATGCGTTAGGGCGAAAAATTATTCTGGTGGTGTCGAAGTACTGATTAAACACAATAAAAGTAGACGAATTTAATTGATATACATTGTTATCAAAAATGACTAAACTGTTGAAACAAAAAAAAAAAAAAAAGAAATAGCAAAATTTTTCGAAGTCACTAGAATTTTTCCCTTGTACTAATACATTCCACAATGAATGAATAAAATATCATTTTTTTAAAGCCAGATATTGCATTAACATGATCAACCGGTATTTAAATGTTATATAAACTATCCATGTACCTTTTAGAATAAATCTATGAGCAATTTTTCTTTCTTTTAGTAATTAAAACGCTTAAAATTATTTATTTCATTCAGAAGTAATAGAATCAATAAAATCAGATTTTAATCTTGAATAATTGTGGCAATATGATTATTCATCTCTTTCCTGCATTGCTTGGACTTAAGTCTCTCTCTTGATGATTTTTCTCCATGACAAATGGTAAGAAATTGCTTACCCAAACATCTGTCTAAATGCGCTATTCTGTAAGAATTTTATGCATTACGAAATCAAAAATTATATTAAATAGGGAACATCAAAAACATTCACGTATTTATTTATATTTTATTTTTTGAGTTTATTCTTTGCAGAACATGTAAATTTATATCGACATTGAAAACTATTTTTTTTTTCGCGTTGAAATTCTGGCTTTGAATTATTATCGGTTGGTGTCTTTTCCCCGCGCATGTCGAATTTGTTTAAGAATTCTTTATGACTCTTCTCTTCTGTGTAGAGATAATTTACATCATTACAGTGGGTTTAAAATCTCTAAAGAATTCTAAGTCCTTTTTAAGCCTCATTTAAATACTTTTCAGATTCTCTTTAATGATCTTATACAACGAATTTGTTTGAAGTTTCTATTTGTTTGAAGTTATTCTTGATGTACGGCTTGTTTCAATGCATTGTGTTGTCATTTAAAAAGGCAACATTCAATTAGTATTATTGCCAGTGACTATGTACGAATCTTATTTTTGTGCTAGATACAAATTCATTATTTATTGATTAATCTTGACTACAATTAACATTCCCACTATGCGTGCGTGCGTGCGTGCGTGCGTGAGTGAGTGTGTGTGTGTGTGTGTGTGTGTGTGTGTGTGTGTGTGTGTGTGTGTGTGTGTGTGTGCGTGCGTGCGTGCGCATGTTTCTTCGATAATTTTCTCAAAATTTAAGAATTAATAAATAAAGTTTCATTATTATTATATACAAAACATTTACTAACGTGAATCTTCAATGATCCTTCTGCAAAGAACCAACAGAAGATGGCGCATAATCTTCAGATGAATTACTGAATCAATATTCTTATCCCTTGTGTGATATTATGAAAGTCATCTATTTTTTTGTCTTCTTCTTCGAAATGTTTTTGAAAACATTTTAGAATTTTGGGACATTACTTATTAATTCGTGTATATAATTATGATATTCGTTTTTCTCTGTTATATATGGTCCTTATAAAATGTCATAGAACCGTTAAGTAAAATATATTCGGATAAATGCTTATAACTATAATGAATTTATTCGAATGTTTTAATTATATTTAATTATCACTTATTATATATATTACATAGCAGCTGTGAATGTGGAATTAAATGTTATTAGAAATAAACTGTGTATAGAGTGAACTAATTCACACAATTTAGTCTTCCCATAATCTTGCTACTTTAAGCAAAATTATGGGAAGAAAAGAGTATTGCAGCTTATGTATACTAAAGCCCAAAATATTAGGAATAACTGCGAAGAATTTTTGTTTGGCATTATTTAGGACAATTTGACGCAAAATTATAAGAATAGTGAGACTTGGTTGACTAAGAATGATATAGTTATAGGGATAAAATGTAAGGGGTAGAGTATTCTCAACGAAGGTATTTTCAACTAGAATATTTTCAACTAGAATGGGGAAGGGTTTTACTAACGATAAACGAAGAGGTGAAGCCAAAAAGAGTAGAAGAGCCTTAAGAGGACATGTATGCGGTTCATTTGAGTCTTTGGCGTGGGATAGAGATCAACAGGATGAAATATGTAATTGGTTGCTGCTATAATTCAGGAGTTTTAAGAGAGAATGTAGATGGCATGCGTCGAAAAGTTTGCACGATGAGAGCACGCCAAGTAATTATTATGTTGGATTTTAACTATGGGGACATAAATTGGAATGGTCACAAGGAAGGAAGGAAGGAAGGAAATTAAGTTTATAGAGTTGATAAGAGATAATTACCTGAGGCAGCTCTGTAATCAGAGCTGTACTTACACTTTTCGCGAAGCAGAAGCTAGGGTTGCTCCGGGGCCCCCTTCTCCATTGTTTGGGGAACTTAAATTGGCCCTATTTTTTTTTTTTTTTGGATCAAGATCAACCTCTTGCGCCTGTGCATAAGTACGGATCTGGTCATAGTATCAGAGAATATATCAGTAAAAAATTTAGTCACACTGTCTCTACTTGAGGAAAACAATCATATGGTCTTGACCTTGGAGACTGTAACAAGTGTAGAATTTTCTCTTAAGAAAGGGGTAATATTTAGAACTACAAGACTGGTGATTATGACAAGCTGAGAAGTTGGCTTTCAGCAGTGTTATGACATGAGAATTTAAAGGGGAGAGATGTTGATGGTGCGTGGAAGATTGTCAAAAGTGTTTATTGAAAGCACTATCAAACTATATCCAGAGTCAGGAAGATAAATCAAGTAGGAGTAAGAGGGATGAATTGTTTTATTAAGCAGGAGTTGCAGATAAAGAAAAGGTTGTAGAAAAAGTATAAAGAAAAAGGTGATCAGCATATCCATGCGCAGAAAAAGTTGCGGGTAAGGAGGGTGACCTGTATCATGGTAAGTAAGGCCAAAGATATTATGAGAGTAAGTTAGCTGATGAGCTCAAAAGAAATCCTAAGGAGATTTTTCGCTATGTGGCAAATAGAAGAAGTTATAACTATAGAACGTTGAATTAAAAAGTGTTGATGGTAGGGAAGTAACAGAAGCAAACCAGATAGTTGAGGTAGTAAGTGATCATTTTGCAAAACCGTCCATCTTGGTTGTAATGCTGCAGTCGAACGCGTCACTTACTGATAAAATCTAGAGATCGAAGAAATGGAGGTGCTTCGTACATTACAGAACGCTAACACTGCCATAGGGATAGATGGCATATCGGCCCACTAATTCTCTTGCTCATATTGGGAATGTGCAAGAGAATTAGTACTTCCACGACCAAGCTGTTTAATATTAGCCTCAGTTCTGATAAAGTTCCAATAGAGTGGAAAGAAGAAAAATAATTCCACTGAATAAGAGAGGCTCCAAGACAGAAGTAGCAAATTATAGGCCAATCAAGAGTGGTGATTAAGGATTTTGAGAAGTTGGTAAAAATCAGAAATCAGGACCGGATGGGCAGAAATATGATACTTTATAAGGGACAACATGGTTTTGTGAAGGGTAGGTTTAGTTTTATAAACTTACTTACTTACGTTAACATAGTGAGAGTGGAGTTGGATAAAGGAAATCCTTACTCTGTGATATTTCTGGACTTTGTAAGCCATTTAACAGGATTGCACATGGAACCTTATTGCATAAATTGGAGCAAATTGGAATGGTTCAGAAGCCGGTGTGATTTGGATTGGAGGGTAGCTGATGGACATATATCAAAAAATAGTTTATGGAGGAGTTGAGTCCAGGCGAAGGCAGATGACTAGTGGTGTACCTCAGGGCTCAGTACGTGATCCTCTGTTGTATAATGCTACTACAAATAACATACTACAAATTGCTACTACAAATAACATGACAGGAATTATCCACTGGTTTGCTAATGATGCAAAACTAAACTCGGAAGAGCGTTAGTCAATGAAGATGATGTCTGTGTCTTGCAGGATGACTTAAATATGATCGCGGTATGGGCGTTAAATGGCAGCCAATTTAAACTGGTTAAAGTTTCCGAACTGCGGACTGTTTCCTATGAGGATAGATTGAAGATCTGCGGCCTCCAAAAACTGGCTCATAGGTGTAAGAGAGGAAATATGATTGAAGCATTTAAGTTATTAAAGGAGTTTTATAGGATTGATACTGATGACGTTTTTCTGTACCGTGCAGGTAGCGAGATGTCATTCTTGGAAATTGTTTAAGAGTGCATGGGTGTTAGGAATAGATTTTTTACTAGGAGGGTGGTAAATGTGTTGAATGCGTTGCCAGAGGTGGTTATCAGTGCCTCGTCTATGAATGAGTTTAAGAAGAGGTATGAGGTATTGTGTGAATAATAGTTAGTGTGACAATATAGTTTCTCTCTGATGAGTCTTCTGACTACATGGAGACACCAATAATAATAATAATAATAATAATAATAATAATAATAATAATAATAATAATAATAATAATAATAATAATAATAATAATAATAATAATAATAATAATAATAATAATAATTGAAAGGTGTTAATATCGTGCGTGTAAATGTTGAATAGAGTTGGGGAGAGTACAGCTCCCTGTGTCACTCCACAGGTTACTGGTAGCTCTCTGCTTCGGTTTGATCCGATACGTCTGATATGCTTTCTATTTTGGAGGTAGTTTGTAAACCACCTGTGAAGAGGCCCGTCTATTCCAACATGCCTCAGCTTTTCTAACAACGTTTGATGTGTAAGTGTATCGAATGCTTTAGTTAGATCTATAAAGACTACCATGGCAATTTTGTTTTTGTCTAAGGCGGTATTAATTATGTCTGTAAAGTCTTCCAAGAGAGATATTGTTCCCTTATTTTTCTGAAAACCATATTGTGTTTTGGGGATAATATGAAAGATCTCAGTGTATGCTGTGAGTTTCTACAGTATGATCCGCTCCATAATTTGATTGATAATTGGTAATGTTGCTATGGGTCCGTAATTGCTGATTAAATTTCTTTTTCCTTGTTTGTATATGGGTGTGATTATGGCGGTCTTTAGCATACTTGGTATCTGTCCTGTTTTAAATATTTTATTTATTAGTTTTAGTAGGATAGGACTTAAACTAGTTACATGTTGCTTTATATCTTTATGTCTGATACCATGTATTCCTGGGTCTTTGTTTGGTTTGATTTGATGTATTGCTGAGAGAAGTTTATGGTTGGGAACCATAATGTCTGTTTTGATTGCGGTCCAAGTGGAGGGTTCGTTTTGTCATTGGGGGATTATTTCTGTGCAGTTCTTGGTGGTCTGCAAAGTATTGGTTAAAGTCATTTGCTAGTTGTTGGATAGGTTTTGCATCTTTCATGAAGCTATGTTTTATGGTTTCGGAGGCGGTGGTGTTGGGAACAAAATCTAGCATCTCATTAATCAGATGCCAGGTTTGTTTCATGTTGTTTTGTGCGGAGGATAGTTTGTCTCTGTAGTAGCTTCTTTTTGCATTTCTGATTTGTGTTGTAAGGCGATTCTTTGTTATCTTATATTCAGTTTTTAAAGCTGTGTTATTTGGATATCGCTTTAATTCTTTCCATAAAGCGTCCTTTCTGTGTATTTTTTGGATTAAGTTTTGTGTTATACAAGGATTTTGCGTTGTTTTTGATTGAATTCGGACTTTCTTTGTAGCTTTCTTATATATTTCCTCCAGTGTGAGTTTAATGTTGTTGTATAAGATATCTTCTGAATCTGATGCCAGGTGTTCCCAGTCTTACGTCTGTTATTGTTTTCTGTCGCTTTTCTTCTATGGGACATTGCATGGGTATTGTCTTGGTGTGCAGGTTTAGAGCGGTGAAGTAATGGTCTGCTACTTTGCACTTTTGCAGTGTAACTATTTGGTGGTGCTCGGACGTTTATATGATCTAGACAGGAGGCAGTGATAGTATTTCCGAATATTTCTTCTCTAGTACATGATAATAATAATAATAATAATAATAATAATAATAATAATAATAATAATAATAATAATAATAATGTTATGAAGCTATATGGAAAATCGGCCCAGAAAATAGATTCTTTATTGAACACAGTTCGTATTTTCAGTCAGGACATCAAAATGGAATTGGTTTAAATAAATGCGCTATTTTATCTATTAAATGAGGAAAACTTAATGACACTGGCAATTTTAATTTTGATCAAGGGCAATATATAAAAGCAATTTCAGCTGACGAACACTGTAAATACCTAGGAATATTAGAAGCCAATGATATTCTCCACTCGAAAGTTAAACAACAGGCTGCATCAGAATACACCAAAAGAGTTAGAAATATTCTGCAAACAAAACTAAATGGGTTAAACACAATTAGAGCAATGAATTCTTGGGATATACAGTGATACGGTACACAGCTGGCATAACAAATTGGACAAAAGAAGACTTGGACAAACTAGACCGCAAAACTAGAAAACTAATGACTATGCACCATGCATTACATCCACGAAGTGATGTTGACCGGCTGTACCTACCAGGGAGAATAGGTGGACGGGGTCTGCTGCAAGTAAGTGAGACAGATTGTGGAAGAAGAGGAATTTGGTTTAAAAAATTACATCGACAAAAGCTCTGAGACAATGCTTCAAGCAGTTACACAAGAGAGCCTTCTAAAAGCAACAGGAAACAAATCCGGTTACAAAAAGGAACAACAAAATATCCGATACGTGCGCTGCAAAAATAAACCCTTGCATGGCCAATTTCTTCGAGATACTGAAGACAAAATTGTCGTCAAAAAGACATGGCAATGGCTTCAACACTGATACATTAAAAAAGAAACTGAAGGATTTATTCTAGCAGCTCAAGAACAAGCATTACAGACTAATGCAATCAAAGCAAAATTTTTCAACATCAATAATAACAGCAAATGCAGATAATGCGATCAGAAAGATGAGACTATAGAACATCTAATCAGTGCCTGCAGCAAAATAGCTCAAACTGACTATAAATACCGCCATGATCAAGTGGCCAAAATAGTTCATTAGCATGTATTCAAAAAATATGGCATTCCTACTTCTGATAACTGGTAGCAGCATAAAATAGAGACTGTAATGGAAAACGAAACAGCAAAAAATCTCTGGGACTTTAGAATACAAACCGATCGGCATTTGGAACACAATAGACCTGGCATAACAATGATCGAACATCGACAGGTTTGGATTATCGATATTGCAGTACCCAGTGATAACAACATTAAAAATAAAGAACTGGAAAAAATTACTGAATATCGAGATCTTGCAATCGAAGTTGGCCGACTGTGGCTTAAACACACCAAAGTCATCCCAATAGTTGTGTGCACTTGGTACAACCTCAAAGAAGCTGTAACTATTTACAGAAATTAAAAATCAATGAAGTGACCCCCAAATGACGGAAACAGCATTACCTGGCGCAGTCCATATTTTACGACGCTACCTGACGGACTATTTAGATTCTTGGGTAGAATCTGAATTGTTCTGAATCACCAGTGAAATTTTTATTTATATGATATCTTGTTTTGAATGTGTATCAATTATGTGAATAAAATAATAATAATAATAATAATAATAATAATAATAATAATAATAATAATAATGGTTGAATGATATGGTGATTATTAGTCGCTAACGGCGTAAGTAAATTCCGACTTCAAAAAGAATAAACGCCGGTTGTCAAGAAGGACTCATTAATTCTGAAGGGTGGAGTGTTAGTGTGATATTGAAATTAAAACGCGAGAAGGGTATCTACTTGAGCATTAGGGAGCTCGCTGCGCAATACGATCTAGTATTATTTAAAATTATAATGTTCCAAAAACAATAAAATTAAGACTGTAATATGCCGTAAGTGCAAAAAGTGCCATTTTGCTGTTATTTTTAATTCAGAAAGATGGAGAATATTTCCTTTGCAAAGTAGGCTTAAAGCTATTTCAAACTGGGGAAACTGAAGACACGAGAAAGTGTATAATGACTGTCATTTGTGTTGCTTACCAACCGGTTTGCCCCTTTTTGGAAGGGAGAACCGGTTTCCTATAAAAAAGAAAGCCCGTTATGAAAGATGATAGCCTAGTTTCAGATAAAAAGGCCCAGAAAGTATTCTTCAAGCTCTTGATCGATTTAAAACCGAATTTTTAGAACAATCAAAGACATGTTTACCCACCTGAGATGCGTCTACTCTCTAATCATGATAGATTGGGAACGTAATTTGTATGCTTCCAACACATAAATGGCTAATTAATCATAAAACAGGAAAGAATCGCCTTGGTAAAATATTTTCACCGTCGAAAAAACATTATCTGAGAAAGAATTCAACCCGTAATGAGCACTACTAAAAGCATAAGATATATATCTTTCGCAGATAACAGTTTCAGAAGAGTTGCAACCGGTTTCGATGAATAATTATTAAAGAAAACACGAGATAATGCAACTAAGAAATGTTTAGGTAATTGGATCAAAGAGGCCCCGATTATCATCGTCTAGAAGTGAAGAGAAAATTTCATGTTATGAGATAAACACAGGTAAATATCGTGCATATCAGTTCATGGAATACATAATAATAGTAATTTGTAAACAGCAAGTGATCGTGCAAATAACGTAATTACTCCATTACAAGAAAACCAATAGTTAAAAGAGAAATTATTAAAAAGAGAATCTGACGGGAAAAACACTTACCTTACTAAGTAATCATCCACTTATGAGCTCTCATAAGTGGATGATTACTTAGTAAGGTAAGTAATTAGCTCTCAGTATGATTAGCTCTCAGTACTATATATACCTTAATTAGCATAAGAAGTTGTCAAAGTGTATAATTCTGTCTAGCGGGCGAAATTCCTTATATATGCGTCGAATATAAATAAATTTCTACTAGTCATTAAACAAACCAACAAGTAAAGTAAACTCTATTATTTGTTGAGACCGGGATTTGGATGACGTGTTTTGCTAATTTAAAAGAAACGATATCCATATTTGTGAATTACTGTAGATTTTTAACATATCCCAATTTCTGCAATCTGTAACAGATTCTCTAAATTAATTGATAATCGCCTATTTTTTCCTGTAAGACACACTGAGATCACGGCAAATAATGCCTGCAGAGAAGGCAGCTAGATAAGTTTGTATACATATCAAAAGCATTGATGTTGGATAGTTGCTCATTTTGCCAATCGAAGGTAGCATTAGTCCGTTGATCATATTACTTTTTCTCTTTTATTTTCAAAGTAGTGTATATGATTTCAATAAAGATTACGCCTCGGTCACTTTTGTTAGTTAACGAAGAGTGAATAGCACTTCAAATTTATTTTATTAGCGGAAGACTATAATTAACGATTGGGTTTGGTCCGAGGATGTCACAGTTAGTGTGAAAATAATGTAAAGCTGTCCCATAAATACTTAGCGCCATTGATGTAAGTATAGGGCTTCTCTTTGTATTAGAGAAAAGAGAACTTCTGGTAAAATGACATGGAGGGTCATTGCCCAACACTGGACTTTGTGATAAGTTCAGTTCTGTTCAGAACTAACAATCGAAGTGGATAATAGTTGACAATTATCAACTAGTCTGTGGAATTGCAGTACACA
The DNA here is from genome assembly GCF_054136105.1 of Typopeltis vanoorti. NCBI lineage: Eukaryota > Metazoa > Arthropoda > Arachnida > Uropygi > Thelyphonidae > Typopeltis > Typopeltis vanoorti. The sequence continues at coordinate 120,213,988 of NC_143553.1, forward strand.
GAAACAGCAAATCACACGATATTATTCCAAATACGTATTTTTTTACCAACAAACGACGGTAATGTCTGTAGTCATGAGACCGGTGATTGACATGTGTGCTGCTGAATATCTTTTTTGCTTAACTGATAAACTGTTCTCAACACGATCATATACATTTATCCAAACAAGTCGATTTAAGGTATCATTTAATCGGAATCTCTACTCGCAAGATAAGAGCGCCATACATCACTTAATGACGACGGTATTCTTTTTAACACAGTCAAAACATTTACACCACCTGAGACATCTGGGGACTAAATGCATTCCAGAAGGTCAGAGTACAGACTTCTATTTTTTATTCAACTGAATAAAAGAAATGAGAATACCGAAACAAGGGCGACCGGAGCTTAATTGCTATTAAAACCATTATACTCAATTCCGAAGAGAGAGAGAGAGAGAGAGAGAGAGAGAGAGAGAGAGAGAGAGAGAGAGAGAGAGAGAGAGAGAGAGAGTCCGCTGTCTTACGATTGCTGCTACCAACGATTCTAAAAATGGGAAATGCGTCAACATTTTCCCAACTATCTCCAACAAAAATATCTTTCCTGAACACGCTTCGCAGCATGCACATGGTCAAAGAACATCGTTACGAGTTACATGGATCGTTCCACGCATTTGTGCTCACAGGAACTCTGTTCACAAATAGGCATGAGACCGAAAAATATATCCTCTTCGTAAAATGGAATTGGACAATCTAAGAATAATTGTAGACAGTCCCTTGGATATTTCCTTTAAATACCCCCCCCCCCCGAAACACATATACACAAGCTCGCACACACACACACACACACTGGTACTTAGTCCTTAAAGATCAGAAACAAACCAGAATCCGATCAAAATCTGAGCAAATGCTATAATGAACAGATCACTTAATACTTGTCATCCATCGGTCTTCACGGAGTTTGTCCACAGTCCAATATGATTCTTAAATGCGAAACTATATATCAGACTTTTCCTTCATCAACCTTTGGAATCGACAACTCTAGCTAGTGTCAACGAAGAATGTTTCCGTTTACTTTGGTGTTTGTTTAGTTTGAAAATGTATAACGATAACAACTTCCAAGGCTAATGCTTCATGTCCAGGTTAAAAAAAATAGTTGGCAACAGATGCAAAAAATTGCAGTATTAAAAACATGATGTTCATAAAAGAAATAGTCCCTGATATACGAGGGATTAAAGATCGGGAAGCTGCAGCTGCAGAAGGCCGCTTTGTTCGGCACAGCATTCATATTCAGAAGGTATTTCCACAACTCATAGGCCTTTGGGTAGGGATTGAATTAATGGAATATAACCATTAATACTGAGGAAGCAAATCAATATTATATAAATTATATATCTGAAATATCTATCTGAAAAGTTGCACAACAACTATTTTTATTAGCGTGATGAACATAATCGAAGCTTTGCAAACTAGGAACAACTTCTTCTCTACAGTCTGTTAGGACTAGATTACCCACTTTTAATTTCAGATTTAACCCGATAAAATTTCTTAATGGTCTCCGTGTGCCATGCATTCCACTGGGACGTTAATTTTGGTTTAGTGAACTATTAGGAACAGGCAACAGACCGACAATGATTTCGTCACGAACAATCTCCCCTAGCTACAGTCTCTGCATGCTTTGCTGTCTTTGATCCCAGTGGGTTCTTGCAAAACTGGAGATTATGATTAAATTTAGAATGTCTGTTAAATGTATTATGCATGAAATGGGGGTTTAAAAAATCCATATCTGATTTCCAAAAACGAATATATAACATTTCATTTAAATCTGCAAGCAAATTGAGGCATATGCGTAATGCAAATCCCAGTCATCAAATTAGGATTTTATGGTGTATGTAATTACAGTAAACCCTCGATTTTACGGACCTCGATTTAACAGACTTCGGATTTAATGGACAAACTTTCCCGTCTGTATGTCATATGTGAAAATTAACACCCTGTTAATTTTAAAATGCTTTTAACGAAGATTTGCTTATAATTAAATTAATAGGTTATTTTTTTATTAATTTCCTGTTATTAACAAATTTTGGCGAATAGGCCATCATATGTTGAAAAACACTGTAGCAATTTAGGCGACATAAATGAGTCACCACTAATAAAACATGTTAGCCGAATAATTAGCACGTGATCACACCAATCGCGCTGTAATTGGTTCTTTTGTCGGGTAATGTGAGTTTCTGAGGCAATTTTAACGCGTGCCGGCTGATGTTCCGACGTGCACTAAGCCACGACACCAGTATTGTGGATTTGTTTACTCACGGTGAATGATTAATGTACATGTAAATGTAAATCTGCTTTATTATATAACGGACTTTCGGATTTAACGGACATCCCTCCCCTCGCCCGAATTAGTCCGTTATATCGAGGTTTTACTGTACTAGTACGAATGTATTTGCATTCTACGCTCAGGAATTTTTCTATAGCCACAAAGCATTTTATTATTTTTATGCTAATTAAGGTAGGTATGTAACCAAGAGGTCACAAGTGTTTTTTTCTGTCGTATTCATTTTTTTAATGAAGATTAATTAACTGTCTGTTTCTTCTAATTACACTATCATATGGTGTTAATGTGTTAAAAGTTTGTTTTTATGTAGTTATTTACATAACCTTTATACTGTATTTAATTGCTTAATATTATTCTTTTACAAAGTGGAATCCTTACTTCTATTGAAGATGAAGATAATCGGTGATTCTTTGGTCCATTTACTAAAAATTTCGTAGTTAAAATATATAAGATTTTTTGTTTATTAGTAATGCCCTAGAAACATTGATGGCCACTTTTCTGAAGCTCTTCTATACCATATGTCGTTTGTAGTGTTCATTAAGGGTTCATTTTTGGCAGACATTTTGTCCAGACGTGAAAAATGCTTAACAGGAAGATGATTTCATATTTTCATAATTAAGCAACCGTTATGTTTTCAAAAGCTCACATGTTATGTTCCCTTGTTATCATGATTAGAGAGTATTCTTATTCGCAGTTGGGTAAACAAGGCTCATTCTTTGGTTGTTCTTAAAATCCGGTTTTGAATACGTCAAGCAATTAAAGAATATTTTATAGATTTAATCCAAAACCGTGCTAATCTATTTTTATAGAGAGGTGGCAGGGTTTCTTTTCTCTAGGAAAGTGGGATTTTCATTCCCTGGAGAAACAAACCAGCTGGGGAACACACACACACACAAAAAACGCATTACACACTCTGCTCATTTCAGCTGCCTCAGTCACAAACGACTCTTAAGCATTTAAGAAAAAAAAAAAAAAAGGACTCGTCACCCTCTTTCTTAATTATAGTTAACAGAAAACGGTAATTTTATTACTTACTGCATAATATATATATATATATATATATATATATATATAAACAAAATATAATAAAAGAAAAATATTTGCTATTGAGGTGTGCACGTATTGAATCTACGAGAAAAGCAAGAAAATAACACCAGATTTTTGAGAATTATAAGATTAATTAGCAGTTTTTAGATGAAAATATGAAATGTCACCTTTGTTTCCAGCGAATTACGATAAAAAAGAATCATTAATATTTAACAATAGAAGTGGCGGATCTGCCTTTCACTGACATACACTTTTCGATATCTACAAAAGATGGGAAAAGCCATTTGTAAATTACTATTTTTATAACGCTTACATTAAATAAAGTAGGAGTATAGATTTCTCTCAGTACTTCTGTGATTTTAATATATATATAATAAAATCGGGATACATTTATGGCTATAATTCCAAATTCTTGATTACGATGTATGTGATGAGTCAAAGAGCTTGTCAAGAGCAGCGCTTCCGAAACTGTGGGCCGCGGTCCCCTTGGGGCCGTTAGTTTTGTTGAAGAGGGCCGTGAAATAATGAAAACAAATTTAAAATCACACCGCCGCTTTTGTCGTCGATAAGGACAAGTTTTTTCAAATAGGATAACGCTCATATTAGCAAGTCATCTCGTTCATTTTATTCGTTTATAGTGAAGCATAACAGAGGCTCGCGCTTAGTTTAATTACATCTCATTGTTTTTGAGCGCAGGATAATTACCATTATCTGAAATTGGAGGCGTTATCTATTTTGATATAAACACACACACACACTTTCTTCTAGTCTATTTTTTTTTTTTTTCGTTTTCCTTTATGTTGTTTATTTTACAAACACCGGAGGAGTCATAATTATCATGGTTTACGATAATTTACGATAATATGACACCGGAGGAGTCATATTATCGTAAATTAGATGGGCTCGTTATCTTAATTCAAATAAAAAAAAGTATAGCGGCTATTAAAAATAATTACCTTGAGCATAGTTTTCTTCTCTAAGCATCGGCACAAGAATGCATCACAAGAAAAACAAAACAAAGCAGTATCGCATTATACAGATTTGTTCAGAGAAACTAAGCACGCTTGCTGAAAACATATGACGGCCTAGGAAGAAAAGAAATGAGACTCAGATAGAAAATTTTCGACGACCAGCAACTTCTCACGAACAGAGTTGTAAAAACCAGTCGTCTCTAATCAGGATTACAAATCATTTACAAGAACGTTACAGACTGTATAAAATTTGAAAGGCAAATAATTTTTTTCAGAAATCGAATTGCTTACCGCATCGGTGAGTGCTTGTAGATGAGATAACATTCATTCTAGGTAGAAAAAGAATCTAGATATGGTATATGACTCCGTTAAAATGGGAATCTTGATCTAGCAGTTCTCTTTATATTTTTTCGCACCGCCTATCATTAATTTCACTTCGTCTTTAGAGGTGCGGTAGGTTTTAGTACAATCAGGAGTTATTGGATTTACTTTTCATCATGTACATCAGTTAATTATTGATGAGTAATATATGGTGAGGCATGAACGCTGATTGGAGGAAATTTAACGGACACCTCAGCGTGAGGAATAAACACCATAGCAACCTTAATAAGAAATGGGACTTTCTTTCGCTGCGATGACTGCAGCAATCCAACTGGACGTACATTCCACAAGCGTACGATACTAATAAATGAGAATTTTGGATAATTCGTCCTGTAGGCATATAATGAGGACCTGTGCTGTGGAGAAAACGTCCCTTGACCTCATCAGACGCTCCAGTACATCTCAGACGTTAAATACGGTTTAGATCAGGGCTCTATTCGGATCTAAATCGAGATCAGGGCCCATTCGGGATACCTCTCGGGATTCAATGTTAGTGGGACTGCAAAAAGACGTCCGAGACAAAACCAGAAAAAACGGGACAATACCATCACACTGCTACTTATGAATTTCGTAGGGGTTACGCTCCTTGTAAGAGACGTTCATTGGGCATCTGCTACACACAGATTTGTTCATCTGCTCGGTAGAGGGTGTATCTGTTTCATCGCTCCATAACACAGCTTTCCAAGCTTCCACATTCCACTGATTACACTCTTTGCACCACTGAAGACGACGCTGCATGTTATCTTAGATATATAGGCTTACATATAGCCGTCCTACCATGGATACCCCTGTTGTAAGCCACGGTTCTGAATATTTTTGTGCAGATTCATGTTCCGCTCAATGCGCGGATCTCCGCATTCATTGTGTCGACCAACGAATGACCGTGATTTCAGACGGTGGTTTCCCACTTCGGGTAGTGCTTGCAGCTGAGCTTTCATCTCCGTATGATATCACAGATTGTTAACCTGGGATTGCCCAGTCTGTTAGCAATTTGCTGAACAGATAGGTCTGCAACATGGAATCCTCTCACAATGCTTCTTTCAAACTCCGTCAGTTGTCTTCTGGCAAGCATTTCATTCGGACACGGTTGCACTGATTTGGGAGCATCATATTTCTCCAATGTTATACTGGCTACAAACACGTGACTTGTTCCATCGCACCGTGTACCTTTCCCATCGCGGTGTCCGTTGACTTCTTTCCAGGCACTGTATGCATCTATCAACCATACGCGCGATTGTATGAATGGGTGACCTTTGGATGAAAAGAGCTGGATTCGAATCCATCTAGTATATTTATAGGTTTGGTGTTAAATTGAAATTGAGTTGATATGAAACAAGGAACACTTGTCGACAGAAAACAGATTCACCTCGGATTCGCCATAATAAGTCCTTCAGTGATTTTCTTTAAATAGCTTTCCGTATAAAAGGGATGAATATACTATGAGCTGAACATAATAGCCCCCAGACGCAACAACAAAATGATAACTTCGACAGAATATAAATCCTAATATTTCCTGTTATTTTTCTTTGTCTGGAAAAAGCCTTTCAACACGTCACATTACAGATGGAGAAATAAACAGACATTGAATAACAAGAAGTAAAGTTTGGTTGCTTCCGTTTTGATAAGGAAGAAGAAACGAAGAGTGATCTTAGTTTCTTCTTTCTTTCTTTTTTTATATTTATGTTTACAAAATACAAAATTCCGCTAATAGTGTGCCATATAATGCGGTGACCTCGCTGTGAAGACTTCTAAGAGCTTATTTAACAGAACACTTCTCTGGCAGAATTATTTCGAAGTTCACAGAATTCCCGTATCCTTAACTTTCTCCTGATCTCATATCAGCTGATGTCTTCGTTTGGGATATGTTGAAGGAATGGGTATTCCATATGACTCCTCTTCAAACATTGATGAACTAAAATTACACGATATGTTCAGTAGAGGTCCCAACCCTTGTTCTCCAAGATGACAGAGAACCTTTGCATGCGCTATGAAACCTGTCTTGAAAGAAAAGATGTCTTCATTTCGAGCACGTAATCTACCGTCGTTAAAGCTTAATTCGACCGAGATTCCACTGATAGTTGTGGATGTACATATCATTATGTGTGAACATATACTTCTTTGTTAATAATCCCGTTTACTCCATAACATACTTATATCATTGTAATTATTCAGTAATGTTCTCTTTTCTTTTCTTTTTTTTTTGCTCAATACTGTATATATAAAAGAGAACGGATCAGATGAGCAGTGTGTTTGTGAATGAGAATCTGTCTAACCCTGTCTCATATTATATTGATTAGCTCATGTAAAGTTAACTATTATATGAGATAGATCAAGATATAGGACCTCTGAGTGTTAAAGAAAAAATTGAACCATTTTAATGATATTTATTAACAAATATTGATCTGTGATTCTTGTAATCCAATATTCAAAAAAACTAGAACTACTTATTTCATGATTAAGAGAGTTCAGTTGATGTCTTCAGCTATAATAAAGAGTTTTTGTTCAAATGAAGAAAGGATGCCAATATTCATGATTTCTGTTGCTGGATAATCCTGTGTCAAATAAATATTGAACATATGCAAATTTTTGTAATTTGAAGTTTTTAGATGAACAAATGAATATAGTCTGATACTTCTAAACTAAATTTCATTTCCATTTTGATGAGAGCGTGGACTTTGACTTAATGCTAGTTTCAAAGAAAGAGTTAAGAGGGAATCACTGCATATGGCACAAATACATACAATTAAATTTTTTTATGTTAATTTCACTCACAAAAGATTTCAAACCAGTTGTGCATACTTTACATGGACCAGAAGGCAGATAATTCGGATATTCTGCACATATTGACCCGAATGCAGAAGCTTGTCATGCCCAAACTAACTGATTGTGGTTTCTCGTCGGACGATCAAAATACCTCTGCAAACATCCCTGCACGCAGGGAGGTCGAAAATACGATAGTGGTTGGATGAAGCGTCATTCGCTGCACACTAGGTGGAAACAAGGAACACGATGCAAAACATCCCAGCAGGTTTCAGAGATAGGAACCGTGTGGATCGGTTTTCTTTTACTCTCGGTATAATGCCAGTATTTTCCGTCTAGTCTATTAAGTAGTGTATTTACTTGTGTTCATTGACCTCTGCCCTCTTCCTTCTTTTTTTTGTAATTTTATATTTCATTTAATATAAATATACATTTTATATTTACATTTTCAAATATGATATGAATTCGGAGATGCTTTTAGAAATTTTAGAAATTTAGAATAGAAATTTTTGGAATGTTGTCACATTATAAGGGGAATTTCACACTTTATAAATGTAAAGATACGAAAGAAGGAAGAGGCGATCTTCATTCTTTGTTTCTTATTTCTTTTCAAGATGAAAGCAACCAACCAATTCTCTTTTTTATTTTATGTTTATGTATCTTTTCCATCAATAAGGTGAGATCTTGTGAGGCTGCATCTAGGAACTGAAGAATATTAAGATTTATGTACGGTTTCAAATTATCAGGAGACTTTTTTGTTGCTGTTACATCTGGAGACCATTATTTTCTACTCATTGTTTTCATGGCATTTAGACAGAATGCAATTTAAAGTATGAATGCCTTATTATGCTGTAGAAGTTTATATTCAAACTGCTTTTTCTGAAAACGTGTAATCCTTTTTATTGTTTTTTTTTTATCCTCGTTTCTTAGTTTAATTAAAGGAGTGGCAGTTTTTTCTTATTTTTTTCCAGCGCGTCGAAAGGCATAGTATGGAAAGCCTAAGTGTATGCCTTTGAAATTATATATTCCATCCCTGCATCATTGGAGATATTCGAAGTGATTTTAATTTTTTTTCTGTGAAGTCATTGATATTTCGTTCAATTTCTAGCAGGCTTCTCAAACTAAAGACGATCGCCGGTTGAAGTTTTACGAAGATAATCATTGTTATTTCGATTTGTGGTTAACGTGCAGGCTGATACATTCAAGGAGAATATCTATTTTTTTCTATAAAATAGGTTTGTTCCGTCGGGTCATCTTCATTTCTTTTAAAGGGTAAATAATCTTCATCCTCGAATCATTCGAATCCAGAACTTTCCAACTAAACGTCGACCATTCATACAACTGAGCTTATGTTGGATAAATGCATACATGCCTCGTTATAAATCATTCATGAAAAATTTACTGATATATCTCGTACACGATAAATGCAAAATCTCGATATACTGAAAATTACTGCATCTAAAGACAAAGTGAAGTTAATGACAAGCGGATCAAAGTCAATAAAGAGTGTCGGAAGATCGTAATTCCGATTTACAGAATGCAGCTTGATCACCTGCTGATGTAAATTTAAACGACTAATGCACCCCTCGGTTTCATTATCTTTGATACTCAGAGTGAGTCCTGTTTCTTGGCTTAGGAAAGCACTAAACAACGCATTAAGCAATTCAATTTCAGAACAAATTAGATATTCTTTTCGCCAATCTGTAACAGTTCTTTTAAACAGTTTGTATTCCTTATGAAATACGAGACTGATCTTAAACGACTCCTCATGAGAATTTGCTAGTCGTTGAACTTTTTCTATCTGAGCCTCATTTCTTTTCGTTCTAAGGTACCAATGATTTGTCTTCTCTTTTCAGCAAACATGCGGTGTTTCTTTGAACAGCTCTGTATAATGTTACATTTTTTCCCTATTTTTTTTCTGGAGGCGCATTTTGCTGTTGAACGGAGAAGGATCTACTTTTTCATCTCCTTACTTGTGATACTTGGTTTTAATAGACACAATATTTCTATTCGAATAACAGTAGGGAGCCCACCGAAAGCAAGTTGTGATAATAACATCCATCTAATGTTTGCAAAAAATTAAATACAAGAGATAAGGAAAAAAACCACGAAGGTGAGAAAGAAGTTATCAGAAGAAAGACGTGTCTGCCATCTTTACAAAAGCAGACAACCTCTTTCGTCTTTACAATGCAATATCAGAAAAAAAAGAACATATCTAAGGAATTCCACTAATAAAATCTAACACATTGTATAAAACAGCTGACTCTTTAACCCAGGATGAATGTTTTTAATGAATCAACCTCTTCCCGGTGACGTTAATAAACTAAACAATCAAACGTTCATTGACATTAAGAGACGAGAGAGTATTGAAAAACCAACTGCTGGAGAAATTAATTTCTCCCGTCCAAATGATTAAAGGAAATGCAATGAGGATAATATTTTTTAATTTTTTTTCTGAATAGATAACGCCTTCAATTTGAGATAACGGCAATTAGCTTGCTAACAACCGCAATAACATGTAATTATACTAGAGGGAGCCTCTGTTATACTTCATTATAGTAAGAAGTGATAACTTGCTCTTATGAGCGGTGTCATATTTATTGCTCTCAATTATCAACTAAAATTAATGTGAATAGACGAATGTTAACCCTTGAATTAATAATGATGCTAATTCCACTAAAAGAGATAAAATGTTTATACTCTAATTACACTGAATGGATAATAATGAATGCATCTGAATAAAGAATCGATATATTAGATATATTTTAACACCATGTAGTGTTTATGAGGAGTGTATAAATTGAAAACCTTTTTATTATTGTTAATATTAAATATTATTTATAATATAAACATTAAACATTTGTTATTTTATTTTAAAATTTTATTTATCTTTTCAATAATATTAAAATAATTGCAATAATAGCAAATTATATTAATACACCTTTTCTTATTTCGCAAAGAACACGCTAGACAAGTTCTTTACTCGTCTACTAATGGAAATAGATATGAGACAGCCGAAATTATAATACATATTAAAATAGGAATACTGAAAGAAATTTTTATATGTTATAAACAGAAGCATTTAAAGACAAGCGATGCTCCTATTCCTTATTCTCTTTTGTCTGTTTTTCTATGCAGACACAGAAAAGCGTCTCAGTAGAATCTAAGATACGCAGCGGCTATTGTTAAATTGTATTTGTTTTTAAATCTCGGAATCCGATGGAAAGGATGGTGACATTTTCGCTTCCACGAGCCAGAAATTCACCATCGGAAGCATAATAGGTAGACATTTCATTTTCGATATATTCACCGCATCACCTTTTGATTGAATGGGTAGCAACTGCGTTGAAATGAGAAAAGAGGTAATAATAACTATCACAACAACAACAAGATATATATATGCAGCTTATGTAGAGCCTTCGTTAAGTAGCAGTAGAAGAGCAAATTAAGCTATGCGTAAAGTTAAAAAATGGAGAGCATTAAGGGATAATATAATACTTGCAAACTAATCTCCAAAAACCTGCAATTATTGGGATGAGATTCAGCTAACTTCCCTTCTGAAGGGAAGTTAGCTGAATTGTCAGCTAACTTCCCTTCTGAAGGGAAGTTAGCTGAATTGATCATTAAATTTCAAAATGTAATATATTATTTTCCTTTTTTTTTCGGATTAAAATAGTTTATACACAACTTATCATCAAAACGTTTTTTTATTTCCTTTTTTGCTGAGGAACAGAAAAACTACATTCCATTTAATTACTATTAAAGCGAATTAAAGCGATTACTATACTTTAATATATTTTTTTTCACTTTAAGCTAAAAATCTCTTTCCATTAGCAGTTCTAATCTTGGAGGAAATATGTTTTTATTACAAAAACATTGTAGGAAAGGAAGAATAAATTTTGCTCCATTCCATCTTTTTCGATATTTTGTAAGGAAAGCTTGTATCTTGAATTCGTTTTCATCTTATTGTTTTCTTAGAAAGCATTAAGACAACATTTCTCACATCGATTTTATTATGTAAATATTGCAACCTACTTTATCGCTGTTCGGCATAATGATACCTATTTATAAACTGCTGTATTCGGTGCACAATAACGAAGATGAACCAAAAACAAACAAACAAATGAAACAGAAAGGTTTTCAGAATGACAATACAAATACAAAAAAAATGCGATTTCAACACTCTTTCACATATGCAGTTTTAAGGCTATACAAAAATATTTTATATATATTTTTAACATTAACCTAACATTTTAAAGGCCTCAGGCTTTAAACATTAATCACAACAATGTTAGAAATCACGATGAAAAAAAAAAAGAAAAAGAAAACTGAGTCTAAATGGTGATATCAAAACCAACTGAAAGCAGAAGAGATTATGATAGCCTTGCACTTTGTTTACTTCAGTAAATAGTACGAAATCCATCCATCCATCTATCGATCTTTCTATCAAGTTGTCGTTTGTTGTTAGACTGACAGATTCTCCAAATTAAAAGTTTTAGGCAATATTTATGCAACCGGCTTGCCACGTGTTCCTTTAAGGATAATTTATTTTCTGTGTATATGTGTGTTTAATGGGCAGCGTTTTTATTTTGAGGAATAAAACACCCGACTTTCCTAGAGAAAATCCTGCGGGTTCGTATGAGACCGGGTAACTTGCCTTTAATTCTAACAAGATTCGAACCAACTTCTTTATAATCAGAGGATTTCATCTGTACTGACTGAACTACGAAGACTCCCAATTGTAAACACGATACATAAAGATGTTTTCTAGAACATATCTTACAAATTATTCATGTGATATATGAAGAAAAGGATTTCAGGTTGGTGTAGTTTATAAAAATGATGACTTTGTGAAAAGAAATGTCTGAAACTCTTCATGAATAAACATTTGGCTACAAAATCCAAAACAATCATTCATGGCTTCAAAATCATAAAGTATGGATGAAAAATTCCATAATTCGGTTCCTTTATAAACTTCACAAAAATATTGCATCTTAGAAAGAATAGTGTGTGTGTGTGTGTGTGTGTGAGGGGGAGGGTGGGGAATACTGTGCAAAGTTCAGTCTTTGATTTTATACAATAACTGTTTAGTATATCAACTTAAGTTATCCAAAAGCATATATTGTCATTGATCTGCTCAACCGAAACCCCACTGATATATTCACACTTAAACCTATTCTCAGAAGACAGAGTTCTCCACGTTCAATCCAACTACAATACTTTCCGAAATAATTCGTCTAATTTCGGAAATTATCGGCTAATTATCCATAGAAATATGATATCATTATCAAAGTATTACGGAATATGGAGTTAGTTAAAGAAATGAAGGTAGATAGTTGTGTTAATTAGTAGCCAGTAATCTCATTCTCATTGATATTGGTCAACGATATTTTTGAAAGCATGAAAAGCTTCAGGTCACAATTGCAATCAGTGCTAAAGTGAAAAGATGTAGTCAACAATGATAAGCACCGATCATTGTTGTAGTAGTCGATGCATTTCGGTCTTTAATTATAGTAACTGTGCAACTTGACACAGCTAATTATTCCTCTGTATGAAAGATGTTTCAAATTCCTTCCTTTGAAATATTGTATACTACTTTGTTTCTGTACGTACGAAAACATTTTGGAAATTGAAATCTTAAACATAAAAGAATGCGAAAATATTTTATTAACGCTCCAAGAACTGGTTAAATTGAATTACGAATTTTTTTTTACATATATTTTCGAAAGAATTATGTATAAGTTATACTAATGAAGAATTTCCAAGGTTTAAAAATAATTTTAAGGATTACGACTTACTAGAGGATAAATATAAGTACTGTATTGTTATTGATGAAATAGTCGATCACTGGAATAAAATTATAAAATCATTTGGAGCGTGAGATATCTTGAACACATTTCATGGCCACTGGAAAATGATTTCGAGAATATTTATTTTGCTTTTTAATATCCCATGCTAGGTTCAAAGGTTTTTGGTCGTGTTTGTTTGATTCAATCTGCGAACTGCTGGTTCGTTATTCTGTGAAGAATGAATGAAAATATGCTATTACTAATTATTTAAATATTTAATTATTATAAATTTTAATTAGCAATGGAAACACTGGTCCGCGAAGTTAGCCAAGTGGCTTTGCGCTTTACAACCATATGACTGGGGAAGGAGTATCCTAGGTTGGATTCCGGTCGACAACGTGAGGAGCTGAAGGATTTTACTCAGTCATAGACAAGTTAGCCAGTCTTGGGCGTGGACAGCAGGGTTTTTTTCGACAGTTTATCTGGCGTTTTTCATCCAGCAAGCAGGCAAACCTGCCCAGTGAACACACACAGGAATACAGCCAGGAACACTTCGAGGCGTAAGGTGACCATTCTGTCCTCGTATTTCAGTTACGAAATCCAAGCATGCTTGGAGGGGTGTGGGACATAAAGGCCTGTTAAAACCATTGAGATAGAATGGAAACACTGGAATACTCTTAATGCAAGAATTTTTCACAGAAGTAAAACTTATTATTATACTATAATGTTTGTATTTTTAATCATTTAAAACATATATAGTCACTTTATTGTATTGAATAGAAAAAAAAAAGATATTCTTATAAATTTCCAAACACCTTTTATAATTTTAGTATATATCTTTCAGAAAGGAATATTGTTTTTTTAGGTACTATATTATATATTAGTTATTAGTACTTTGAATGATACTTTAATTTAGCCGTGTTTGTTAAAAATCAGTTCACTCCATCCATTAGTGTCTTTAACAGGTACTTAAACGCCCATAGCCTTCCAAGCATCCTTGGATTTCTTAACCGTAAATACGAGGATAAGGGAGTTTCCCCTATGTTTATAAGTATTCTTGTCTGTAAATTGCATGTGTTCTCAGCCGGTTTGCCTGTTCTGAGGGACGCAAAAACCCCAGTTTTCGGGAGAAAAAACCCTCCGTGTGAGGACGGCTAACTCACGTTTCGTCGAAAAGAGACCAGATAAAAGTTCGTCACCTCACTGACGGGAATCGAACCCAGGTCTTTCCTAACAAAGGGCTTCGTCTATACTGACTGATCTGCGGAGGCGAGGATCAATCAGTTGACTACAGTGCTCAAAATCTTGTCTTGCGTTTTGTTTTGTTACAGCTGTAACAAAAGTACATCTAGAGAGGATTATATATTTATTTATTTTACCTTTTTTTGAAGCATATGATACAAACATAGATGCTCAAGATAAGTGATAATACTGATATAATCTAATATGGAAATAATTTTTTTTGTTTCAGGCATTTCCTTTTCCAATAGTCAGAGTTCAGCAATATTAAATTGGTATGAATAATACTTTCTGTATTTACGAACTACAAGGAAATCATTGGCATTGAATGAGATTGCAAATAAAATAATAATAAAAACCAATATAATTAAATTATTTTAATGATTATAAATATAAATGACAAAAACGGGTACCTTAAGCTTAATTGAATGTGTACAAGCATATAAAGCTAAAGTCCCTGTTACTTACTTCTATAATTAAGAAATCAATAATATGTAACTAATAACCGAGACATTTAAATCTCGTTGTTTTATTTAAGTAATTAGTGTTGAATATATTGTGAACGATCGCTGGCAGAATATGTGAGTCTTTAAAGTCACTGCTTGACTGATTCCTGTGGCACTATTTCCTAACCACTACGTGATAATAATGAATGTCGAAGGATTACAATTCTGTTCTCGGCACTGTTTGAAAGCGTGCGCTTATCGATTTGTTAGTGATAATTTTACGGTTGGAAAGCCTTCTCAAGAAAGTAATCAAGGCCGCAATTTCTCAAGTGACTGTTTTCAGCCTCGAGTATACTGTAGATGTGTGTGTGAGAGTGAGTGAGAGAGAGAGAGAGAGAGAGAGAGAGAGAGCAAGAATTTACACTTCTTCGCTATAAACTTGATTGGATTGAGCTGGATTTAGTTTCAATTTCTTTTGATCTTCTTTGTATCTTGTGTTAACCGCATGCTTTATAAAGACGCGATGCAAAAATAACTGACTGTCGCTATCAACAAACTGCTGAAGCGACGATGTCCTAAGAATACAAAATTCGCTGCATGACGTGTGCTTGACGTAAAACCTGAGATCAGAATACTAATGATTAAACTTAGAATTTTGGTTGAACATTCTTCCTGGCGTCAAATAGTCCGATGTAGGTAATATATTTCTATTTTAGGAATGCATTTGTGAAACAGAGAAATGAAGTGTCTAGAACCCCGAACAACATTGGTCATCTAGAGGTGGGGGTGAAAAAAGAAAAAGAAAAATGTTGCTTAATACTGGCGAGATAGATTATAAAAAAAAAAAACTTGATATACTAAAACACCACTTTTATATAATAAGAGACAAAAAGAAAACTAAGACATTTGAAATAACAGAAGGACCTAGAAAAGAATGTCCTCTAACTCCAATATTATTTGGAATATATATGAATGGAATAATAAAAAATGGAGGGTAATCAACAAAGAAGGAATCCAAATAGAAAGTTTTTTTTCTTAGTTACCTTACTTGCAGATGAATAAGTGATGTTGGAACTAAAGACAATCTACAAAAAGCCTGTTGATTGTCCTTACTTGTCGGTCTCTAAAGAGAAAACTAAAACAATGGCATTCAGAGAACAAAATGACAATCCGAACTAAAATAGTATTAGACAATAAAATAATCAAATAAGTAAACAAGTGTAATTATTTGGGCCATATATTAAGTTGCAATGAACATTTTGACATTTCTAGATAATTAACAAATTCTCCAAAGTAAATCAAATAATAAACAAACACTAAAACAATAAAATACGTAATACTTTATGAAAATAACATTATTACTGTATATGACAGAGAAGCAGACAACAAGAGTAAAAGATAAGAAAAGATTGCATTTCTGCTGCTGCATCATTGCAGTATAGAAATGCTTTAGCATGACTGTAGTGCATAGGTGTTTAGCTGTTCATATATGTTATGTGCTGTCATTGCAGTGCAGAAAACATTAGTGACATCTCTTTGCTCCCAGAAGATCAGGTTTTTAGTTTTATACAGCAGGGTTATTAATCTGCATAGATTATAGTCTGCATAGAATGCATATATTGTTATAGCTTATCTTACTTAATGCGTTTTCACATAATGTCGTGAATAAACGTGCCTTAAGTATTAGCTAAATTTTTCACTCTGTATAGTTTGCTTCCTATTATTCAGTGTTTACTTTGTACTTTATTGCTGTACACAGAAGTTCTTTTGTTAGTACAAGCCTTCTCAGACGACGGCGATTTTTTTCCTGACAGACTGTTTTAGGACCACAGTTACGCCTTTTAGACAAGCAATGTGGGTAATTTTTCCACTGATTAAACACCCGGGATATCTCACATTTTGAAAAAGCAGTCAGCTCTGCTGTTTTCAAAATCGTGGCTCCAGCCAGATAGGCATCCATAATAAGCCCTTTATCGAAATCCGAAAATTCCTTTGTTTCCCAATCAACAGTATTGGTTATTACTGGCCAGCAGCATTCTTAGATAGTAGCCTAGAACACATGGTGACGCAGGTGACCAAGTATTTTGCATATACGCTACGTAAGTGACGTTTACGTACTTAAAGTTTTTTAATTCAGTGGCTCAAATGTGTGGCTTTCTAGGTTTCTGAAACTTGTAGATTTTGTCATATCAAAATTGAGATGAATGGAATTAATGGTGAATGGAGAGCCATCTGGTGACTAGATTGATGTCGTACTACATGTTTGCTTGTGCGGTGTTATGTTAATATGGATATATACCATTGCTGCATCATATGTATACTGGAAGATCTTGCATTTACGAGATATCTGATTGATATCGTACATATAGATATTGAAGAGGAAAGGAGAAAGAACAGCTCCTTGTGGAACTTCACAGGTTACTGGTAAGTCTGTATACTACGAATGATCTGATGCTTGTAGTGTAACCAAATGCTTTAGATAGAGTTCAATAAACGAACATGACAATTTTTTTTTTTCTAAGGGAGCGTTGATTAGATTTATGAAGTGCTCTACAAGAGTTGTCATTCTCTACTCTCCTGGAAACGGTACTGTATTTTTGGAATGATATTATATTTACTGTATAGTAGAATGTTTGTTAAGAACAATCCTCTCCATAATTTGGTTGATTACTGCTAGTATCTGTAGTTGCTGACTGAATTACTCTCACTTGTTTGTATGCGTCTGTGATTGGTAAGGTCATTTATTCGTTAACACTATTCCCAGTTTCAAAAATGTTATTTATTAATTTTAGAGTGACCGTACTTACGCTAACTGCATATTACATAATACCTTTATGCCTTATGCCATCAATCATTGGCTCTTTTCTTGGACTGATTTGTTTGATTGCAGAGAGCAGTTCTGTTTCTCTTGCAGATTGAAACCACAATGTCTGGCTTGCTTATGGTCCTAATAGTGGATCACGTTTTGTAAATAGAGAGACCCCGTTTTTGTAGTTCTTGAATGGAGCACTTATTTTTTCTATACTTTGCTTTTAAAGGTGAGTTACTTGGATATTCCTTTATTTTTTCCCCAGAAATCATCCATTCTTTGCGCGTCATATCTAAAATTATGTTTCGTATTATCCAAGGATTTGGCACTTTTATATGAGCTTTAATTTTCTTTATAGCTCTCTAATATATTTACTTCAGTCTGAGTTTAATGTTTCAGTATAACGTATCTACAGAATCCAGTAATAGCATTTGTTTCCAGTCAATTTTTCTTATTTCGTGGTTAACGACCTTCTCATTTTTCATATATATTTTTCAGCTTCAGAACATTGCCAGGATTGTATTCTACTATGCAGGTTTAGGGACGTGAATTAATTATCTGCGACTTTGCAATTTATGACTGCTGTTATGTAGTTATTTTGTGGTTCTCGTATGTTTATATTGTCTATACAGAATGCAGTGATATTATTTCCAATTATTTGTTCCCTAATCTGAAAAGTTACACCAGAGCACTGCTTCCGTTCGTTGAGCGAGTTAAGGTTATGACAGCAACCGTGCTCTGGTGTTCTGATAGTCCATGTTCATTTGTGTTAAAAGTAGCAGTCCTCTCTTTTGCTGCAGCTAAAAGTATTTCGTTTTGACTATGGTAGCCTGTCTATGTCATCAGGGCACTTAATTTGATTTGACTTTCTCATGAATATTTTTGCATCTATGAGCCATATATTTTTTCTGATGTTGCTTTCTTTTGCCTGGTACAATAGAGTTTGGTAGAAAGGCATTATATACTTTGGGAAGAAGACTGGAGTGTTATCTTGTAAAATATTACGATCTCTGGCGACTAGCGGTTTTAGCCTGCTAGCGTTTATGAAACTGTGTCTTGTGGACTTACTTGAAGCGTGTCTTGTTTATTGCTCTTTTTGGGAAGGAGATTTATGGGTGGAATGTCATTTAGCTGCAGTGTGATCTATTGTATCTTTAGATCTGTGTTTTAGATTTTCTGTCGGTGTAGTTTTAAGAAGGACATCTATGATAACATCTTTCTTATACGGTTGTTGGTTAAATAGCTCGTACTTCGATTTTAGAGAATTAAGTATACTTTGTTTGATTGCAGTTCAGATTTGACGTAGTTCCGAGATCTCTTTTGTTAGATTGCGTTGTCCTTCAGTTGACACTAATTTTAACATTTTTTATACTTTGTAAAATATAATAACAAATTATTGTATTAACAAAATTTAATAAATTGAAAGTTGAAGGTTCAATTGTATTCTTGTTCTTTTATGCTCTTCGTCTTGTTTTGCCTCCTGTGAAATAGGCTGCATTTTAAAAAGTATCCCATACTATTGATGGCTGCATTTCATCCTGTAGTAAAGACATTTCAATTCGTCACGTTTCGCATTCGTATTACATTGTCAGATTGTTTCGGAAAGGCGGAAATATATAATATGCAAATTTCGAAGGCATTTTCTTTATGGTACGTAATTTCCTTTGGACGACAGACCTTTAGGCATTTGTTACGATTCCCGACTTCACAATGGCGACATTCTTTGTTCTGGCTTGACCGCTTTCCAGAGCCGCATTTTTACAACTCATAACTTGAAACTGTTTGACGGAATTCGATAATTTATACATAAACAAATATGCGCCCACTGCAGAGAGTGCAGATGAAAACATTGAGTTTTACAGGGATCTACAACTAGAAATTGATAAGGTGCCGAAGCAAGATACTCATCAGTGGAGAAGACTGGCAAAGATTGGCAAAAATACCCTGGATGAATTTTTGGAATACACTGGAAAAGGTTATGGGAAAATTTGGATATGCAGAAAAAAATGAACGTGGAGAGATGCTTCTGTAATTTGCCTCGGATAACAACATGGTGATTTGCAATACTAAATTCCAACAAAAAATTGTCGTAAATGGACATGGCGCTCCTTCGATGGCAAATACAGCAATATGATCGACCTGATATTAATAGACCAGAAATGGAGAAACTCAGTTCAACAGTGCAGATCATTTCAAGGAGCTGATATTGATTCCGATCACAGCTTAGTGGTTGCAAATATAAGACTAAAACTGAAACAGAAGTACAAAGGAAAGTTCCAAAAAGCTAGAGACATCTCAAAACTAAATGAAGACAGGCTACGAACAGAATATCAGAACACATTGGAAACTAACATTGATCCGAAGCGAAAAACAAAATATAAATACAAGAGCAGAACAACTGACTACAGTGCTAAAAAGCAATAGAGGAAGTAACTCAGGAAACCCTAAAATTGGTACAATAGAAAAGAGAACTGAAACTTACGAGAGATAATTCAGAGGCAGCAGATGAGTTATACCATTAAAAATGCAACGAGGTACGAAAAGCAGCAAGATCTGATAAACCCAAATAGTTAGAGGACTAGTGCAAAGACACTGAACAGTACTATGGAGAACACAAAACTAGAGAGGTCTACAAACTTATAAGAAATGTCAATAGGAGGGCAAACAAGATCAGTAGCAGTCAAGGATGAAGATGGTAAAGTATTGATGGACAAGACCAAAATCAAACACAGATGGATAAGATATTGCAGCAAACTATATAAAAATCAACTAAATAATACTGCAATAGAAGTAATCAAAGAACTAAAAGCAATCTCTCCACCATCAGAGATCTTTGAAAATGACATCTTGGAAGAAGAGGTGAGTAAGGCTATAAAACATCTCAAGAACAACAAGCGTCCTACTGGAGATGACAACATAATAGGAGAGATGCTAAGATATGGGGGGGGGGAGAATCGGTTGTAAAAGAAATGCATAATCTATGTTATGAAATATGGAGATCAGGATATGCCCCGAAGAGTGGAAAAGTCTTGGTTGTTCTTCATAATTACACCAATTACAGAACTATTGCATTAATGAGTCATCTTAGCAAAGTGCTGATGAAATACTAACAGAACGCCTGAAGGATCATATGGAAGCACATCTTCCTGATGAGCCAGCCGGATTTCGAAAAGATCGAAGTACAGTGCAACAGATACTCGCACTAAGACTAATATTGGAGAAAGTTCGAAGAAAGAACAAAAAGATATACTGCTGTTTCGTGAACTTCCAAAATCCATTTGATAATATTGACCAAAATATGACATAGGCTGTCTTGGAATTCTATGGTGCGGACAATAAATTGATCCGCCTGCTGAAAGATATAAACAGCCAGGCACAAGTAAAAATCAGGATAAATCAGGATAGCAGGTGCGACTGGAGATTGGTTTGCTACTAGTCAAGGTACAAGACAAGGAGACCCAATATCACCAATCATCATCATCACACATCAGGGAAGAACACTAGATAAGATTAAAGAAAAGGGTGGAGGCGTTTCAATAAATGACATTATAATAAACTACCTCTGCTTTGCAGATGACATCGTCCTGATTTAAGGAGACGCAGAAAGGCTGGAACAGACATTGCAAACACTATACACAGAAGGAAAAAGATATGGACTAAATGTCATCTTTGAAAAAACTAAAACAATGATATTTGGACAACAGGAGTTACTGAACAGAGTTACCATAGATATTTCAACTAGAAAATGTGGAACACTTCACATATCTTTAATTCTGCATGACGCATGACTTGGAGCCCAAAAAAGAGATAAAATTAGAATAGCCAGAGCAACAACTATTTTAAAAGCCATGGACAAAATACGGAAGAGCTGAGCTATAGAGATGCAAACTAAACTGCGCATTGTAGAAACCTGTATCTTTAGCAGCATGCTCTATGGATGTGAGACCTGGGTTCTTCTGAGAGAATCTGAAAGGAGGATATTAGCATTTGAGAGGAAGTGCTATAGAAAGATCTTGAGAATAAGCTGGATCCAGTAAGCAAACAATGAGGAAATCTACAGACGAATACAACCAAACGAAAACCTGATCCAGAAAATAATCAAAAGGAAACCACGTCTCTTTGGCCATATATGTAGCATGAACGATGAGAGGAAAATAAAAATGCTGCTGTTTGGGATGGTTGAAGGAAAGAACAAAAAAAAAGGAAGACCAAACAGAGAATGGGGAGATGACATCGTCAAATGGTGTGGAAACTCTATACACAAACTGAGTCATCTTGCACAAAATAGAATGCAATGGAAGAATCATATCAAGTTGGCATCAGGCCACTACGGGCATTGACCCGATGGTTGTTGTTGATGATGAGAATACATAAACGTCTTAAGCTTGTTGATTGGAACCACTTTCAGATTAATTAGAAAAAATCAATAACAACTAAAACAGTAGAAAAATATGCTGCACTAAAACCTGCATGTGCATACAGGTACTTACACGTACCGAATAATTCTTAAATAATATATATAGATATATCAGTGGCATCGCTTGCCCATTTAGTTTTGGTGTGCTGTCGTGTGGCTTTTGCAACCCGCGCTACAAACTCACGTCAATTGGACCGCATTTTTAACGATGTATGAAAGTTTTAAGAGTGCATAGAGCATCAGTGCTCATCTTAATTGGTCCAATGCAATTAACTCTAAGATAACTTTGCATACTTTAATTTATCAATTCATGGTAACCAAATCTGCACAAAGTGGGGGAACAATGTGTTTGTTTTAAGATATGAAGGATAATGCTATATTTGGTTGGTATATTTTAATTACTCAAAGGTGTAAATATGCGAACCATCATTAATAAGTCATGTCAGAATGGGAAATGTAAAAGAAAGAATAAGTGTGAGTTGATCAAGTGATTCTCTGGTTTGTGTACATGTGGCTTCGTTTTCTAAGAATTTGCTTTTGTTTACTGAGAAGCAGTATACATTTTACGCAACAATAGGATACATAATATCCGGAAATCCTTTCGGTAATCCTAAACTCATTAGTTTTTTTTTTTTAATCGGCAAGTTGAAAGTATCATTTGTATTCAGGAACAGATAAAATTTTACTACCCCTGTTGTTTCTGAAGACTAGAATAGAAATGCCCCAATACAGTTAAAAAAATTTCCAACCTTAATAGATGATATACTGCACAAGCAAGAAAAACAAGTAGCTTTGTTCATCACAAAATAGTAAACAAACATTTAACATATGTTTGCTATATTTAGGAGAATTAGTGTAATTAGAGACAACTCAAACGACATACTTAATGAAAAAACATTCCACTCCATCTGTACGTCTGTTCAAAGACATAAAATCTATATGTATTTGTGCCCGCACAGCCGGGCTATTAACGCGAATGTGATGCCGTCTTTAAGCTCGTAAACTGTCTCTTCATGAAGAATTAGGGTAGTGTGTTTAATTGTAGGAATCAAGAGAATACAAGAAACAATTAGGGAAGTCTTTAATGCAAAAAACAAAATACGCAAGAATAAATGTAAAACATACACCGCTGGTGTATATATTTTGAAATTTGACGGCATATAACATACGCAATTATAATAGTAGTAATAGTAAGCACAATATATTAGCAGTGAATTTGTTATTTTGTTCGAGGTCAATGTTTGGCTTATGTGAAGATGAAAAAGTCGCCATCACAGTACATAATTAGACTAATAATAGTCTTCTTTTGGTTTCTTTCTTTGTTTTTGTTTAGGCATATGAGTATTTTAGTATCAGTCATTGTTCTTGCTGAGTGTGGAGTATAGGGAGTACAAAGCTCTCTTTAGAAAAGCACGTGTAATCAGATTCTTTTTATTGTAAGAAAGGTTACTAAGTCCGATATATAGATCTGAAACTCGTGCTGTGTTGCGAAACTATTTATGAAAGTGTAAGCATGTAAAAGGCGGAGTAAATAGCAGATAAGCAACATAAATGCCATTAACATTAATAAAATAAAAATAATGATACCACGAACCTTCATTACAGAATACGCTTTACTGATATTAAAACGACAGAGTATCCTAGCCATTAAATCTTTTGGGGAAATTAATAATGAACGTTAAGTAATACAGTAGATGTGTGTGAAGTAGAAGATATATTTAAAATCATTTCAATAGACATATATTTGGAATATATGCTCTAAAGGTTAAATTTTAAAGGAATAATTTTTAATCAATAGCTTATATATTGATTACACAACCGTGGGGGAATTCTAAAGAGACTCCTCTCCTAAACATTACTATAATATACAATAAAATACGACAACGTATATTACGACAGTTGAAAGTATCCTCGGAAATATTTTACTGTTTTCTCTTTCTTTTTCAAGAACTTTCATGTAAGATGTAAGATTATACACATAAGACAAACAGTTTATGCGAACTGTCTGCATTTGAATCAAAAAAGATATATTATATTATAGCATTTAAAATAACACATGAGAGCTATATATATATATATATATATATATATATAAAGAGAGAGAGAGAGAGAGAGCTTGATTAGTTCCATCTGACTTCTAACTATTCCCGATACTGAAGAAACAGTTGAATAAACACTGCATCAGACGAAGTCAAGATAGCAGTGACGATGTCGTTTTGTCATAAAGATGGTTAAAAAGTTAGTTGTAATAAAAGTTGTCATAAAAAAAGTTAGTTGTATTGACTGACTCATAAATCTCTAACTTGTAAAAGACCGATTTTCAGTTCTAAGTTGGTCAAGAAGAAAACGATCACAAATGATCGAAGTCGGTGACTACAGTTAAAAAAAAAATGCTTGTTCCCTGATGAGAACCAAAGAGTTCGAAATAGGCCAGTGAAACTTAAAGCACTAATAAAAGGCGAATATATGAGCTCTTGGGCTGAGCTTGTATATTTTAAATAGTTCTAACCAAGGAAACTACCATGTTGAAGTTTAATATATTCTCATAAACTCTGAGGAAAAGTTTAATCTGGATCTAAATTTAGGATAAATAATATCATATTTATTAAATGAAAAATTAGCTAGGTACGAAATGATTAATATATCAGAGTAAGGTAAACTTTTTTACCTCTTGCAAAAGATGAGAACCTTATGAACTTTTCAATTTTCACGATTCATGGACACAAATTTTTTCATGAATACAAAAATAATTATATACAAAAGAGAAATTTGCATGGTATTTCTTGCTTTCAACTTTCCGATATAATTCTTATATAAAGTATATAAAAATATAATTTGGCATATGGAGATAAATCCTTACAGATCCTTTAATATTTAAAAATATAATTTTTATAAGATATGAGTCAAAGTCAATGAGTCATTTTATTCGATCTTAACTGCAAAAAAGTTAAATAATAGTTGCACAAAGAATTTTAAATTTCACCTCATGATTTTACGTATTAGTAAATATCACGTATTAGTAAAGAAGAGTGTACTCACACAATTTATTGGCTGAAAGAATGTAATGACATACGACAGACTTATCAAATGATTACGAACTATAGTTGGTCGTGAACTGAAATAATATGTTTATTTTCATTAATTTAGTTGAAAGGAAAAGCTATTTGCAGTTAGTAGAATAGCAGAAAATGCCAGAATGAAGGAAAATGGATAGAATTCTATGTAAGGGTTGGTTAAGTGCGTTGTAATTCTAATTAATTAATATATTCTATTCTATGATTTGTGGTAGTAGGGCACTACAATAATAATATATATATTTTTTAAATAATAATACTTTATTTTTGTCTCTGATAAATTGCATACATATGATATAGAATTTAAGCAAACGATACTACATTTTCTTTCATGTGATTCAAGAGCAATTTTAATTATAATTTGCATAATGTGTAATGCAATAACAGGATAATTCTTTTGTTATTAGTTACAATTATAATATCACCATAATTTGCGTGTATTATTGTTAAAGTTAACATTGCAATGTAAAACTGTAACAGTGCATGTTAAAATTAATTATTTTTTTATTTCAAAGTTTGACAAAAACGCGATCGTATACATATATACATACATACATAATATGATCATTCATGTGAAAAATATATTAATATGTTTAATTTCAACATATTTTTGTGTTAACTGTAATAACATTTTGTTTATCATAATACAGGATATTTACATATATACATTAAACGTACTATTACAATTTCTGTTCTGTGCAAAATGTAGAGGCAGTGATTTTTTTTATACAGCCTATATACATATACACAATTTATAATAATAATACTAAAATGATAATTAGAGACTTTTTTGATTTCTTCCTCGAAGCTGTGCAGAGCTTATCTGAAGAAGATAATAGATGGCAGTGATTTCATGGTTATGTTTCTATACCGGTCGCAAGCAAGGTGTTGATTTTACTGTTCGTTGGTACGTACTCGGGATACTAGAACTGCTTTTACGCAGTTTTACTTTTTTTTGCAAGTAGTGTTGGATTTGGACATGGTGCGTTTGTTTGTGTCCTTGCAGTTGTGTTTTTCAGAGGGGTTTGTCATTGGTTGCGTGTGTGTGTTTGTGTGTGTGTGAGGGGGGGGGAGAGGGAGAGAGAGAGAGAGAGAGGGGGGGTAACAGGAATTGCTCTAATTTTCATTCTCGCTATAATATTTATACAGCGATTGTTTCAGCTCTCCGTATGTCCATAGGTTTCTATCGTCGAACGGCAGTTTGTTTATCATGTCAGGTACATAGAGGTTTCGTGTGGCTTTGCCGTAGTGATTGTTGTTATGTAGTCTGTTGACTGTGGTCTTTTTATCTGATAAGTTGTTCTGGTTACTCTATAGGTTGGACTGTATAATGTTTTAACATGACTGTGTAGTGGCATAAGTGTTTCACCTTAAATATTTTGTGTTTTGTCCGTGCTTCCTGCATAAGAGTGGGTTGTTCCCAGAATATCAGTTTTACCATTTTATCTTTCAACCATTGTAACCTGTGAAGTCAGTAGTCTGCACAGAATGCATATGATGTGATTGCATATCTTCAAATGTTTTCACATAATGCTTTATAGATTAGTATTTTTATGTGGGTTGGGGCAATGTCTTTTAATCGGGTTGGGTTGGATCAGTCCGAGGTAGCGTGTTGTTTTCACCTGTATGATAATTATGGTTTTAGGTTCAGAGCTTTGTGTGTGTAGGAGAACGAATGTCGGATAGTGAGGCATTTCTATCTATGGGAAGGGTTTGGGGGTTTTTGAATATGATTATTTTTGTTTTTCCAGGGTTTATATATATATATATATGTATACCCTGGAAAAATATATATATGTCGTTTTCAGTTAACCAGTTAGTGATACGATTGATGTCCTGTTGCATACTTGTGTAAACGATATTTGCGTTGCTGTGAATGGATACTGTAGCCGTGTCGTCTGCGTACTGGAAGGTTTTACTTTTTAGGGGAAGATGGCTTATGTCATGTGTGTATATATGATAAATAGAATGGGAGATAGGACAGCTCCTTGCGGTACTCCACAGGTTATATGTACCTCTTTGCTGTACGCTGAACCTATACGTGTGGTGTGCTTCCTGTTTTTCGTGTATGCTTTAAACCACTGGAGTAGACGACCTTCGATTCCGACATGCGTTAGTTTCGTTAACAAGGTGTTGTGTGTTAGTGTATCAAATGCTTTTCTTAGGTCAATGAATACGACCAATGTTATTCTGTTTTTATCCAATGCAGCGTTTATTAGGTCGGTGAAATCTTCCAGGAGCGTTGCTGTTCCTTTTTTTTTTTGAAAGCCATATTGTGTTTTGGGTATGATTTGAAACTTTTCAACGTATGTATAGAGTTTGCAGTGCACAATGTGCTCCATGATTTGGTTGTTTACAGACAACGTGGCGATAAGTATGTAATTACTTATAATGTTTCTTTTTCCATGTTTGTGTATGGTGTGATTAATGCAGTCTTTAGTGTTTCAGGTATGTGTCCCGTTTCTAAGATTTTATTTAACAGTTTTTGTATAACTGGAAGTAGGTTGGTTGAGTTTTTCTTGATGTATTTTAGTCTGATGCCGTCTATCCCCGGTCCTTTTGTTAAGGTTAATTTGTTGAACTGCAAGTGATAGTTCTTCTTTTGTTACTATGGGGAACCACATGGACTGGGTTGCTTGTGGACCTGGTGGAGAATGTTCGTTTGTGTGAGGAAAGGTTGTTTCTTGTAGTTTTTGGACAGAGTTCAAAGTGCTGATTAAAGTTGTTTGCCAACTGTTTGAGGGATTTGTGGTCGCAAGCAAAGCTGTGTCTTATTGTTTCTGAGGCAGGGGTTCTGTATATATTGTCCGGCATTTCATTAATCAGGTGTCAGGTTTCCTTTATGTAGTTCTGAGCTGTTGTTAAT
Organism: Typopeltis vanoorti; assembly: GCF_054136105.1. Taxonomy (NCBI): domain Eukaryota; kingdom Metazoa; phylum Arthropoda; class Arachnida; order Uropygi; family Thelyphonidae; genus Typopeltis; species Typopeltis vanoorti. Next base: position 120,242,105 of record NC_143553.1, read on the forward strand.
TTGTCAAGCTGTAGTAGTTTCTTTTTGCCGTTCTAATCTGTGTTGTTAGGAGATTCCATTTTCTTTGTATTCAGCTTGTTAAAGCGATATTATTCGGCGACTTCTTAAGTTGTTTCCACAGGGCATCTTTTTTTTTTGTATGTTTGTTACTATGTTGTCTGTTATCCATGGATTATGTTTCGTTTGGGAGCATACTTTTATTATTGTTAATGCTTTATTATATATTTTATTAAATGAAAGTTTAAGGTTATTATATACAGCTTCAGCACAGTATAAAGATGCTATCTGCATCCCGTCTGTTTTTCTAATTTCATCGTTCACTATTGCTTCGTTTACAATGCTATAATACTGTTTTGTAGTCTCAATGAGTTTTATGGGTTCTTGTTCAGTGTGTAACTGTGATGCTGTGAAATAATGGTCTGCCAGTTTGCATGTTATGACAGCTGCTGTGTGGCTGTTTGGAGGGTTCCGTATATTTATATGGTCAATGCAGGATGAGGTTGTTGTATTTCCGACTATCTCTTCTCGTGTATACCACTGTATGGATGGGATACGATAAGAGGTCTAGGTATTGTTCTGTGTTGTTTTTTATGTTCCTAATGTTTATATTCATGTCTCCTATTATTATTATCAAGTATTCTGAGGCGCCTTCTTCTGTGGCTCAAAGTCATCTGGTTAGTTCATCTAGAAATTTTGTGGTGGTTAAGTTGGGTGATCTGTATATTGCGTTTATTATCAAGGAATTTTCTTGTTTTATGTTTTTAATTTCGATGCATATGTTTTCTGCGTATTCTAATTTATAGTTTATTTCTGTTACTTCTAGTTTATGTTTGGTAAATATTATTATACCACCGCCTCGTTTTGTTTGTCTGCAGTGTTTATTTTGTTGGAAGTGTGGCATTTGGTAGATGGTTGTCGTAGATAATAATAATAATAATAATTTTTTTTTTTTTTTTTTTTTTTGATCTGCTAAAATATTTACACATACAGTAAACATCTTGAGTGACATTGCAACTTATAATTTTACAGAATTCAGTACAAAGTGCTAAATTTTCTACATTGAATTTCAATTAAAATTTTAAAAAATACCTTTTTGCCTCTATATTATGTATTTACAACACATGTTCTACTAATATTTACAATAAAGATTATACAGAATTTTTGAATATAGAATAATAATAATAATAATAATAATAATAATAATAATAATTATTATTTATTTTTTATTTCTCAGATAAATTGCATACATAGATGCTGTAATAATTATATATATATATATAATATTTATGACACATTACAATTGTGAATAACAGATACTTCCAAATGAATAATTTTCTTCCTCGAAGCTTAGCAGAGCTTATCTGAGGAAGATAATCGATAATAGATGGTGGTGGTTTCATGGTTATGTTCCTATACTGGTCACAAGCCAGGTGTTGATTTTACTGTTTGTTGGTACATGCTTGGAAGACTTCGACTGCTTTTACAGTTTAACTTTTTTTTTCTTCTTTTTTTGTGCAAATAGGGTTGGATTTAGACATGGTGTGTTTGTTTCTTTGTGTTCTTGTAGTGATTGATTTTGAGAGGGGGGTTTGTCATAGGTTTGTGTGTGTGTGTGTGTGTGTGTGTGTGTGTGTGTGTGTGTGTGTGTGTGTGTGTGTGTGTGTGTGTGTGTGTGTGTGTGTGTGTGTGTGTGTGTGTGTGCGTGTGTGTGTCGGGGGGAGAAACAGGAATTGCTCTAATTTTCATTCAGTTATAATATTTATATAGCGCCTGTTTCAGCTCTCTGTATGTTCCTAGGTTTCTGTTGTCGAACGGCAGTTTGTTTATCATGTCAATAATAATAATAATAATAATAATAATAATAAAGTTGATTAAATTTTGCAGCTCACAACCGAATACATTGTGTCATCTGAAACCAATCTCATAACTACAATTACTTCAAAACGGAGATAATCGACTGATAATAAGTTCAATGGAATTTTTACCATAATAATAAAAAAGAAGGCGCGAGCTTATATATTTCTCTTTACATACTGTATATATTATAGTAAACATTTAAGGAATTTTGATAGTATCGAACATTAATTAATTTATATTTGTATCTTTTTAGAGAGATGTGTAATTGGTTAATTAATTTTTCATTAAATTCGGAAACTAATAGTATGAAAGTTGAATTTAGTTTTTAGGTCTTAATAAACAGCTCGTCCATCCAAAATATGTTAATCAGTGATTTTGTAGAACAAGTATATTCCTTCATCCTATGTAGATAACTTTATACGAGGGTGGTTTGACAAGTTTTCGGCCTTGAACAGAGATTGCAACAATTTCGGCACGATATTTTTTTCTACGTTGGAACATCTCTCATAAGTCTCTATGTGAAATTGCAAGTCATTCTATCAAGTAGTTAGGTTTATACAGCTGTCTGAAGCAAAAGTGTTGTCTGTATCCCTTGAAATGGATAAAATTGAGTATCGTGCGGTTATAATATTCTTTGTAAAAGAAGGTTTAACGCCAAAGAAATTCATTCCAAGTTCATAAAAGTTTATGGGCGCTCTTCTCCTTCGATTTTGACAATTAAGAAATGGGCTGCTGAGTTTAAATGTGGCCGTACCAGCCTTGATGGTGATCCACGTGAAGGATCCAAAGAGTGTAACAACACTAGAAATCATTGATCAAGTGCACGATATGGTATTGAATGACCGGCGAGTCAAATTGCGTGAAATTGCTGAGAATATAGGCATTTCAAAAGAACGTGTAGGATATATATTGCGTGAAGAATTGCAAACGTAAAAGCTTTGCGCAAGATTGGTGCCGCGCATGCTCACAGACGATGAAAAACGGCCTCGCATGAAGATATCTGAACAGTGCTTGGAGCATTTTAACAAGAATAAAACTGATTTTGTGCTTCGATTTATTACATGGTTGAGACCTGGATTCGTTAGTACACACCAGAATCCAAACAGCAGTCAAAACAGTGGACAGAAGCCGGTTATTCAGCGCTAAAGAAGACAAGGTCATGGCATCGGTGTTTTTGGATGCTAAAGGCATTTTGTTTATTAGTTATCTTGAAAAGAGTAAAACAATAACCGGGGAATATTATTCCGATCTGTTAACCAGACTAGACGAAAAAATTCTTAAAAAAAAGACCCGGTTGAAGAAGAAAAAAATCATCTTTCATCCGGACAATGTACTTGCCCACAAAGGTGTTTTGACAATGGGAAAATTAAGGGATCAGCACTATTTGTTGTTGGAACATCCTTCCTATTCCCCATATTTGGCTCCCTCTGAATTAAAACTCTTCATCGCTGTTCAGTGTTTTACTTACAATCAAGAGGTGATTGCAGCTGTAGAGGGTATTTTGGAAATCTTACTGAGAACCACTAAAGGGACGGTATAATGGCGATTGAGCATCGCTGGAATAAATATATTAGTCTTAAGGGAGATATAAGTGAAAAATGAAAATAATTTTGAAATTATAAATTCGTTTTTTTCATTGCTAGACCTAGAACCTTTCAGACAACGCTTGTATATATGCATATCATAAATTACTCTAGAAAGAACACTGTCACCGAGGCAACAAAGGAACTTCGTCCACGGAAAATTGAAATGTATTACGAAACTGCAAAGGTGGAGGATTAGAATGATAGACGATATCAGAGAGGGGACTCATCTATTTGGTTGAGACATCCGTATGATCTTTCTGGATGAAGGACAATGACAACAGTCAAGGACTGTCGTTGTCGTACATGAACTGCTTCTGAAAACTGACGAATGATAGTAACAGAAAGAGTCATCGTCTGACAAATACAGATTCTTGCTAATATATGATGTTCGCAAGAAAACTCATTAGCATGTTGTAACCAAGGCTTCTTCCTGTGGTTCAGTCATTAGAGGTAGTTTGGTAGACCTACCGCTGCAAGAGAACAATGTGTGGAATAAGAGCATCCTCTGAAGTTTGATCACTACTGGGTGAAATGCAGACTATCGGCGTGCCGTGTGCGCCTATTGCCAATGCTAATACTAAAGTGAACTTTGTTTCTGTTATATTCTGAATAAAATTTTTCGCCCCTTCGTTTTGCTGTTTTATTCAATGCAACAATCAGATAAACCAAATAAAGTAAAATACATTTTCTAATACCCCTTTATTCCCCAAAACGTGTTCTTCCTAAGTAAGTTAAACTACTAGAAATCTGGAGCAGAACAGCTATCGTTGGTTTTTTAGGGGCATCTGGGCGAGAGTATTACACAACTGATGTTATCTCGTGACCAGAAACGCTCACAATCGTATTGTTGTCTGAATTTATGAGAGTTGTACGGTCGACTTTTTTCTGACTTGCGGGGTAGAAGCACGTGAGTAGGAAAACCTTACTTTGCTGCACCAAAATTGAATAACTGGACGACCAATCCATCCGCAAAAGCGGTCGGCCCAAAACTCGAAGCTCTAACGGACAGTTTTGGCGACCTGGTCATTTTATATAGATATTGAACAAATTCGGATTCTTTTATAAAATTCTTCCTAAAGAAGTGTTAGAGAAATTTCAAATTCCGATTACTATTTTTCCCATGTAATTCTTAAAACATCATTACTCAATATCTCTCTCCTTCTTTTTGATAGATATCAGATATTCTGATCGTTGTTTATTCATCACCATCTTCATCTTCTTCTTCTTCTTCTTTACTGTATATTTATGGCGGAGGAATAACAATATAACATTTGATTTCGATGTACAGAAGCAAAGTTAACTAAAATATAGTGAATGGTCTCTAATCTAAAAAATAAATAATATATATTTAAGATTCTTACTCTGTAAAATAAAAAAAAATATTGTGTATAAAATGCCTGTATTATTTCTTGACAGAGATTATGTATGGAATACACTGCTAGGAAAGAAGTCAACGTACACCACATAGGCAAGGTTCAGGAGTGTCCTAGTTTAGATTCCCGTCGACGACGTGAGGGACTTAAGGATTTTCCTCTTGCCTATGGCTGAGGAAGATCCTTAAGTAGACAGCAGGAACCCCCCCCCCAGTTTATCTGGGGTTTTTCATCCCGCAAGCAGGCAAACCGGCCCCGTGAACACACACGGATACAGTCAGGAATACTTAAGACAATCCCTCCAGCCAATAGGCCTGGATTGCCAGCTATGCCGGTCCAGAGCCCTTATAAAAATAGGGGAGATTGAGGTGGTGCCGTACCTCCCCGTAAAAGGGGCCTATTTCTCTCATAATAATATTACGCTTAAAACACTTATACAAGGCTATGAAGTACAATCGGGCATTTGCTTTCTTCTCGTTAAAAAAAAATTACAAAAACCTTCCAAATTTACAAACATCAATTTAAAAATGCAGTAACCAAATAATTTTTGTACTACCGATAAAGTGAGAGCTACCGATCTCACTTTATGCTGCTTTTGTGTGACTTTCTTAACAGAAATTTCATAGCAAATGAATAATTTAACTGGATCCAGATCATCGGTAAAAATCTGATAAAAAGCATCGTTGATACCATCTAGATCTTTCTACAAGGCTTCGCATAGTGCAGTTAACACTGAATATCGCCAGTTTAAATAGCTCTCTCAGGATATTAATCCCACTCAATCCCGCACTAATTCTCTTTTTTTTTGTTTATTAAGTAGCAATGTTAATGCGATGTTTATTTGTGCATGCATTTCAAATTTTAGTTATATTACAGGCTTTGATTCAGTACGTTTTTATAGAATTGCAATGTTACAGGGTAGGTAATTGATCAATAATTGTAAGTTAAAGAACCAGGAATAGAAATATTTGGATTAAGAAAAAAAAATACAATTTATTATAAACAGGAAACAGTCATTTTTTATTAAGAGTAAAAAAAAAAAGAAGTCCATCATTCTTTATAATGAACGTATATCTAGAATAAGGAGCTAATCGATTATGGTTATATTTGAGTTCATTATCGCGAATTGTCCAGTTGCGTGTTTGGCAACTTGCTGTACTTTTTAAACAACTTTACAGTACACAAGCTACGCTAATGACAAACCAGATGTGTCAGCACAGAATCATAACCTATTTTCACACGCTAAAAGCATGCACTAACCAACGAAATATGCATAAGGAAAACAAAATCCATTAAAGTTGATTCTGTGCTATCAATGTCTTAATGACCTCTCTCTCTCTCTCTCTGTAAAACTCGTTCAATATATATTTTTATTTAATCATGCCAGGATTCGCGACAATGAAAACAGTATTTTATCATTTTATACTCTGCTGAATATTTTTTCATAAATTAATAACGATGTTGATTTTGTTATCAAGATTTATCATTCACAAGTTAAAAAAATTCACAAGTTTCATTCACAAGTTATCATTCACAGTTTCGTTCTGCAGAATTCAGTTACAGTTTGTTAAAATCAACAAGAATTAAGAATTTCCTATATCACGTTAAAAAAAAAGACATTTCGAAAGATATTTATTCATGTTGTTCCGTATCATACATTGCTCTATCTATACGCTACATCATCATATCATATCATACAAGAATTTTATTTTCAATGAAATACTGTAGCGTTAAATACTGAATTTAATGTTAATATAACTGGAAACAATTACAACAACAAAAAAAACGCTTAAAAATATCATTTATTTGTGTTGCAATCTTCTCCTAGTTGTCCCTTGTCCTTGTAGGTTACCCTTCAGAAACATAGGTTACAGAAGAAAAAATGAATAGTAGTCTCGGTCTCGCTTTTAGAGCTGTTGCATGAAGAGCAAAGCAAATGCTGACTGATGACACCAAGAGACTGGAGTATATATAACACGATATCCCCTGAGAAACACGTCACAGATGCCAGAAAAGCACACAGGCATAAGATGTTTAACCTTCAGAAGTCATGTTCCACGAGTCGTTTTCGTTCAGAGAGAGAGAGAGAGAGAGAGAGAGAGAGAGAGAGAAATGAAATAAGAATGCTTGTACAGTTTTTGTTTTGTTCTGTACTTGGCTAAAACGTTCTGTTGTTTTATTAAGATTAAAGCGCAGCAATTTTGTTGTTTACCCATCATTCCTTATTGATTACCAGATATTTTTATTATTTTTATAGGGTTGTGCTACATCAACAATGAGTACCACTGATTTATCAATTTGTCATTTATAAGATAAACAATGAGAGTCACCTGTCAAACGCAATACATTCAGAGAAAGAATGCAAAGTTTCCAAATTCTATTACATACTCGGCTTCAGTAACAGAGGCTGTCACCTAAGACGCATTAGGTGTTACAACTAAGCTAGATTAAAATACATAGGCAATAATCAACCTAAAATATTCTTCTTAGAATATTAAATTAAAATGATTACATACTAAAATAAAAATAATAAAATCCTACATATAATTTTATCAAAATTGAAATTTTACAAAATCATCTACATATAAGAAAAATAGAACATAAAAAATTAAATTAGACTAAATATTAATATTAATGTAGTTAACTTTTAGATGATGATTTGCGATCATTTCTACAGTTATGTCTGTTATCCTGATTGGTAAAGTGGTTATGTTATCTAAACTGATGGAATCAGGTCAAATGGTTCTATTCTCTTAACTGGTCAAAATTATTATATTTCCTTAATGTCGAATATTGTTCTATTCTCTTGATTGGTTAAATGTGGTTTATTCTCTTAATTGGTGAAACATGGTTCTATTCTCTTAATTCGTCAATTTTGTTCTTTACTCTTAATTACTTAAATTTGGTTCTATTCCTTATGAGGTCAAATATGGGGGTAGCTAGCCAAAGATGAAAACAGAAATACCTGACGTTCTTCTTGTTATTATGCAATAAGACTAGTTTTGGTCTAGTCTATGTATTAACAAACAAGCTCAATCTCCTGTTTTTGATCTACATCATTAATTCCCCCCCCCCAAAAAATTCAATGAACATATTTTATTCATTTAATAAAACGTTTCCTGAACGTAATAAAATCCAATATTTGTAACAAATATCAAGTTAAGATTTTGTGTCTGTTTGAAGAAAACAAAAAGCATAATTTCTGGAATTAATATATTAGATTTTTAAAGACGAGATCGAAATAGTCAGGAGTGTTGTTTAGAAAACAATTTGCACCATTAAAATGCTTCAAAGAGGGAAGCTTTTATATTTTGGATAGAGTCGCTACATTTTGGTACTATATCAAATATTTGTTTATCTTAAAAAAAAAAATCCAGATTATGTTGACTGTGTGAAAGGGTTGTGCAGAACGTAGGACAATTTTGATGCATTTCTTGGACACCTGGAGGTAGCAGTTTTGAGGAAAACGGGTAGAACACTGTTTTACATTACGGAGGTTGACGGAACGTGATATTTATTTCATGTATTTGAAAGTGGACAATAAATGGATAGATTGATGTTAACAGGAGCGAATTATCCATGCTTGCTATGCTTACTGCGCAAGCTCATTAATTGAGAAAGAAGTATTATTTATTGGTTAACAAATGTATGCATTTATAAGCATTCTATTTAGGCTTTTATTTTTGTAGACAGAAGACTTCTTAAACTTGCGCTCGTCTAGTCAAAAGCTACATTGGCTTGCTCGGTTGTAGGAGCTTCCAGGTCCTCGCAGTAGCACTGATTTCATGCGCACGCATAACCATTTCTGTTGCTTAAACACAGACCATACGCAGTCACCGTAGCTGTAACCAGTGAACTTCAGCCAGCCTTTGTAAGTGTGCGTGTTAAAATTAAGTTACAACCAACTTTTTATGACAATGTTATGGACCAGTTCATAAAGAACCGTAGGATAGAATTTGTGTTCAAGTAGCTAAATTGAAAAATATAGAATATCATTTGTAAAATAAATGTTGTAATTGTATGATTAAATGTACATAAATTTCTAAATATATAGTTTTAAATGGTCACTAATTCATTATTACGCTAATCAGACTTCAAGCACACCTCTCACTCCCTGAATGATAACAAGAGCAAGCGTGAATTTCAAGACCAGCATTCGCCCCTGATGTTAACTAACATACGCAGTGTTCTTACAGACTTGGAAACAAATGAAGAATGGTAGCCAGCTGAACTGAACTTTACTCATTAAAATCTGTAAAAGAGCTTTAAATTACATAAATAGAACTTCGCTGAGAAAGTGATTGTAGAATGAATATGCTCGTGTGTGTGTGTGTGTGTGTGTGTGTGTGTGTGTGTGTGTGTGTGTGTGTGTGTGTGTGTGTGTGTGTGTGTGTGTGTGTGTTAGAGAGAGACAAAATATCAAGAAATTTCAGAGAGAGTTTAGAGAGCAGATAATAATGAAACAAACGAAACATTCAGAGAGAGACATCTGAAAACAAGTGAGTAAACGAGTGGAGTGGTTCTACTCCTTGATATATCACAAGTGCTGCTTTGAAATGTTTGTATAGTGTATTATGTCTATTAATTGAGTGTGTTTTTGTGGCCGGTTTTTCTGTCTTGCGAGAGATGGAAAACCAGAGTTTCCGGGAGAACATTAACTGCGACTCTCCGCATGAGGCCTGGTAATTCACCTAGAATCCCATACGGGATTTGAAGTCGCATTTAAACGCATCCTCTATATATATTAATCCACAGACTCTATGACAAATGCACATGTTTATATCCCAGTTTTCATATTATTTTTTTAGAGTACTGCTACACGCCTTGAGAATTACAACATCTGTACAATTAGTTGAATTTTTAATATTAATTATTAGTGGCTCATTAATCGATAGAGGCTACGTAGCTCAATCAGTATACACGATGACCTTCGGTCGGAAAGAGCTGGATTCGATTCCCGTCCATGACATAAGGAACCTTTATCCCCTTTTTTCACTAAAGGTGAGTTAGTCGGTCTCATACGGCGGTAGAGAGTTTTTTTTCTCAGAACTTCCGGTGTTTCGTCCCTCAGAACAGACAAATCAGCGCCGCGAACACACGCTGCTAAAGTGAAAAAATATATCCCCCCCCCAACACACACCTAATTAAAATATATTAAAATTGTACATAACCTGTAATAACGTGCTTTCATTTTTAGATTGTAGATCGGGATATGATAACCTGATATTAGTCGTATGATTTCTATATTAGAAATCATATAAATTAATTTCACTCAAAAAAACAAAAATTCATTTGCTGACCGGTGATATTGTTGAAACAACGGAAAATCTAAAATCTGCAGACTTTCGTAAAAGAATGACTATAAATTTTTTATTTATTTATTTATTTTTTTTTGGTTTCGCTTAAAAGATTAGTCCCTTTTCCTTTTGCTAATCCTTATATTAAAGTAAAAAAATCGATTAAAAATATTGCACATCAGTAGATCAATTCAGTACTGATATAGCAAGCTGCATCTTTGGCAAAATGATCATTTTTTACAGCAGTGTAATAACTAATTGCATATCCTAATATACAGTAGACTATTAAACTTATATTGCATTTCTCTAGGAGAGTCGATGAAATTTCATTAAATTTTTTGAAAATAGTTTAATCGAAAACTATTCTTCATATTAATCGAATTACTTTCAGGGTGAACACACACACACACACACACACACACACACACACACACACACACACACACACACACACACACACACACACACACACACACACACACACACACACACACACACACAAATCTTGAAAATTTCAGTTAAGCTGAGTGGTGCATCTTGAGCAATACTTAGTGTGAAGGAAACTATAAAACTGCAATAAAATATTTTATAGCACGTTGATGGATATTCTACTGTATTAAGTATAAAAATAAGTAATCGATACTTTCGATCGATATATATTTAATATTTCTCTGATCTCAAATTGAATTTTATATTTCTTTTAAGGAAATGTTGTAAGATGACTTTAACGTAAAGAGCAGACGAGACATCTTTTTCATAGATGCTTAACTTAACCTTTTAATATTATGGAGGTGGAAGAAGTGAAATTGTGTCCTTCCTACTGAATTGCTTTATCTTAGAGAATATGGCTTTTTTGTATGCGAATATAAGACAACTTTCCCTTTTGTTGCACCGAAGTCAACTTTATTATCTTCTATCTATTGAATTAGGATACTCGTACTTTTATTCTTCACTACATTAGAACTAGGAGTTTCTCAGATGAGAAAGAGAGAGAGAGAGAGAGAGAGAATGAGAGAGAGAAGGAACGGAATGGGCTATTGTCAGAAAATTGTTGAAACCATTTACAGTGAGCGAGAGAAGAGCATTATTTCCATTGCCTTATAGCAGACAATGGAAATAATGACGATCGCAATTATCATATGAAGTATCACTGACTCAGAAAACTATAAAGTACGAGTACATAAAAGTATTTTATTCTGATTTTTCGCGTCAAAAGAAAATAATTTGCAATCACCATGTGTTGTAAGATAACACGGGTGTAAACGAAATAGAAAAATGCAGTAAAGTATTCCGAATTTAATGCAAAAGTCCTCTGATTTCCTTTTTCTTCAAAGGGTGTATCAAAAACTCCGTTATACCTCACAAAGGATTGAAAATCCGTAGATAGCTGGTTCCATTCTTAATTACAATCAATAGTTGAGTTCGACTTACGATTATTCCAAATATTCCTGGGCGGCTATAGTGAGGCAGACGAGTTCTATACTGTATTCTTAAACCAAAACTGGTATACCATTATCTGAAAGAGTGGGAGTTTTCGGTTGTTTTTTGTTGTTTAAAAACCCTGATTTAGGGGAGGAAAAACCTTCTTTACAATGAAAAAGGATCAAATAACTTGCCGGTCTGTTTTTGGCTGAGTGGTTAGCGTATACATTCTCCACCCAAAAGGCTGCGGGTTCGAATCCCGTGGGCATGGTTATTTGTGATTGTCTTTGAAAATATTAGTGGTTGTAGTTGGCGGTAGATGATGATGGTAGCTGCGGTTCGTTGGAGTTGGTGGATTGAGTGGTGGAGACAGAGTTGTAGAGTAAGTGCCCTCCCTTGATGAGTCTTTGAATTTCCTGGAGGTGTCATAATAATAATAATAATAAATGCTAAAAAAAGCAGTTCTAAAAATCTTCCTTATGTCCATAACTACAGTTGAAGTTTTATGGTCCTTCTACAGATCTAACATCACTGAGGTTGTTACGATGTTATAACATCTTATGTGTGCAGTGGGAGGGAAAATAAAAATCGTAAAATGGCTGAATGGGAAGTTTGTGAAACGAGTTAACAAGATCTTACCCAATTGACTTGAGGAGTGAAGTCAACATCTAAAGTGAAAGAATTCTTGTGGAGCGTGTAAAGTCGACAGGAACATCTGGCTAAATATAGAGTTAGCCAGACATCCTCGACGAAGAACTATAATTTATATCTCGGCGAAGGAACAAAATCGATCGCATTAACGTTAGTATAAAAGAATACGTTAGTAAGCTGCAATAAACTCTTGAACGAAAACTTATACCGTTTCTAAAATGTAAGAAAAAAGAATCCCAGCTAGATATTATTGAATCGCATACGCAAACTGTTAGGCATCGGTAGTACTTTTGATAATGCTGCACTGGACCAATGTTTTACCGACAGTGTAGAAACGTCCAAATATGAATCTTGATGCTCATGATAAATTACTTCAGACTTTTTTTACTTCCCAAGAGGGAAAAAACTCTTTGGTACAAAATCGATATTCTGAAGTCCAGTATTATTTGCAGATTATTTTACGTTTTATTTTAGTAAAATATTGACGTGTATAATATAATTTCTTTGAAAGTATAATATAATAACGAGTTAAATGAAATTTACTTCTTAGCTAAAAAACAAAATTTAATTGAACTTTTTAATATATAATACTATTTATTTCATATAAAATATCAGAAAGATTTGATAAGGATTATGAAAGATTAGGTTACGCTTAAATTTCTTTACATGCCAATATTCTCCTATCAGTGTTTACATGCTTTCTCTATTACTAAGCACTTTTTCAATCATCATTTTGGAAATTATTTTTTAACATAAACTACTTCAAGCATGCAATTAGTGCAATCTCATGCAATCCGAGTAGTGTTAATTGGAACCAATACATGCTTAATTCATTTTTTGTTTTTGTAGAAAACATGATCAAAGGAAAATGACTATACTGATTTTAATGTTAGTAAACGGAAGTGCATTACATCAGCAAAAATGTTTGGGCAATCACAGTAAGTAGTTTCATGCGCCGAGCTCGTAGATTATTAATAAATAATACGACTTGAAAGTGAATTCTGTTTTATGATGTCCTCCTAATGGAACATGTTCATTTGGAAAAGGGATGGAGGAAATTTAACATACATCTGGGGGGAATATTGTTACAAATAATGCAATTATATCAAGATGCAGGAGTTCACTTTCCTAGTAGAAGTACGCGCACACCTAGAAAGTGGAAAGTGGATGAGAACAAAAATATAGTAGGAACAGATGAACTCTTTTCAAATGCGAAATCACAACGCAAAAATATGTAATTAATTTAGTGAAAAACTGCTGAAATTTGAATATCTTACAATACTTTCACCAATATTCCTTACGACACATAGAATGCAAAACTGGAGCACATTACATAGGATAAAACAGACAATCACGTTTTAACACATGCGTACGACGAAAACAAAAAAATAATAATATTTGTTATAGATGGAATATCCTGAATACGACAATGGTTTGATTTTTAAAATAATAATAAAAGACATATATCTTATAAACTTACGACGCCATACGAATCTAACGCATCTAGACTTTACTGACATCTCGGCCCTGTGGACAAATTTAAACTCGCCCATAAGATCACCTCTTGAAGTAAACCTAGGTGGTCTATAAAAGCTTTTTTCTTCTTCTCCCGTGGTCCTCAATGGACCTTTGGGTCATTCATGGCTGGTAGGTCTTAGTTAGCCTCCTCCAGTCATCTTGGTCTCTTGTTCGTGATGTCAGTTCAGAAAGGTAGGATTTTGTCCATTTTTTGATGTTATCAGTCCATTTTAATCGAGGTCGGTCCCTAACCCTTGGTCCCGGAACGATTCCTTCTAGTGCTTGCTTTGGAATGCCATTAACCCTCTCCACACGTCCAAACCATTTCATCTGTCTTCTTCTGACTGTCAGAATAGTTTCCCGTTTTCTCCCATCTATTGAATCAATCAGTTTTCGGACATTTTCATTGGTTTCGTGAGCGGTATAGGGGATTCTCAAAAGTCTTCTGTAAGTTTTCAATTAAAAAAACAGGAGTCTCCTCTCATATTCCTTCAATAAAGTCCAGGTCTCACACCCATACAAGAGGATAGAATTCACCAAGGTGTCAGTTAGTCTTAGCCTGGTTGTGATTGCTATTCTGTTATCTCCCTACAATTGTTTTAACTTCTGTAGGGCCACGGTAGCCTTAGCAATTCGGTATTTAATATCAGTTTTTGAACGACCATTTTGACTCAACGTACTTCCTAGATAAGTGAACTTGTTTACATTCTCAATTTGCTTATCGCCAATTTGTATCTTTAAGAGTTCAATGTCTGATTTTGAGGTTATCACTGTTTTTGTTTTTTGTAGGTTTATGTATAATCCATATTTGTTTAATGTTCCGAAAACGAGATAGTTATCTCTTGTAATTCTTCTTCACTTTCTGCCAGAAGATCGATATCGTCTGCAAAACGTTAGTTATTTATTCTGTCATATTCAAGAAGAGCTTCATCTATGACATATTCCAGAAACAATTAAAAAGAAGAGGGGACAAGATGCATCCTTGTCTTACCTCCCGTTCTACCCGAAACGGCTCACTGCTGTAATTTTTAATTTCAATTCTCATATCAGATGACGAATAAAGAGATTTAATAATCCCAATGATTTTGTAGTCAATACCATAATGTTCTAGAATCTTGCATAATGCCTCGTGCCATATTGAGTCAAAAGCTTTTTGAAGGTGTAAAAAGTTGTGACAGATTATTTTGTTATGTTCTATGTATTTTTTGCCTAGTATGTGTATTGTAAAGATATGGTAGATTGCAATTCTGGACTTCCGGAAACCTGTTTGTTGATCTGATAATCTGTTTTCTATTTTCTTTTCGATTCTTGGCAATAGTATTTTCAACAGGATTTTGCTTGGATGACTAATAAGGCTTATTGTTCTATAGTTGCTACATTTATTGCTGTTTCCCTTTTTTAGGAATAGGCACAAGGACAGAAAATTCGCCAATCAGAAGGCCAAGTCGCTGTGTGCCATACGTCCTGGAATAAATTTAGCAAGGTATCTGACGATGTTACCTCCCTCGCGTATCAGTTCCATCACTTCCCGCTGATTTTCCTATTTTTGAGGAGGTAACTGCTGCAATGACTTCTTCTTTTAATATCGGGTAATCTCCTTCCTCCGAACCTCCTGGCAAAATTCCGTCCAAAATATCGACAGTCAGTTGAGGGTCCTTTTGAAAAAGCATGGTTGCATAGCATTTCCATCTATCAACTATTTTCTGGTTATCTGTGATAGGAGTTCCGTCTTCATCTTCTATGCTCCAATTAGTTGTAGTAAAAGGTTTGGTTAACATTGATAATTTGAAAAGCACTTTTAGAATGATTTTTATTTATATCCTCTTCTGTATTTTTGCATTCATCCAATATCCATTAGTTTCTATCATGTTTGATTTCTTTTTTAATAATCTTAGTAATATTTTTATACTATTCTCCATTATCACTACTATTAATATGAGATTTCAAATATCTTCTTTTGTCGCATAGGTACAAAATATCTTTGGTTATCCATGATTTATTGACTTCCCTTTTGTATCCAAGGATTTCTTAAGCTGCCTCAGTTATCTTTTGTGAGAAGTATTTGGTTTTAGATTCGATACTATTATATTTCTTGAGGCTTGTGTCAAAAATTTGTTTTAATTTGTATTTATATAGTATATTTATTTGGGGATCTTTTAATTTTTCTATATTATATCTTTATGAGTTGATTTTGTAGGTAATCTTTCCTTCATTTTCATATTCACAGTTGTGATGACCATGTTGTGGTCGCTGCCAATGTCGGCTCCAGGAAATGATCTGGTTCTTGTGAGGATGATGGAGTTTTTAAATCGTGTGCTTATAAGGATAAAATCAATTTGATTGTGTGTTTTACCATTAGGGGAAGTCCATGTCCATCCACTGGAAGATTTATGGGGAAATAGAGTGTTAGTAATGGTGAGTTCATTTTGTGAGGCAAAACTGATCAATTGAAAACCACTTTCGTTTGTTTCCCCATAGCCATACGGTCCGACAAATGGGAGATAATCCTTGCCGATGTCTGTTCCAATTTTGGCATTCCAATCACCCTGTACAATCGAAAGGTCTTTTCTATTCGCTCTAGTGATTGTTGCATTAAGTTAACCATAAAAGTCCTCCACTTCAGAGTCCTCGTGGCCTGTGTTTGGGGAATAGGCCTGTATGATGGTGATATTGAGTGGTTTTCCTCTTAGTTGGACTAGAGCAATTCTGCTATTGATAAGATTGAATTCCATGAGAATTTCGTGATGATTTGTGTAACAAAAACCCGACACCTTCTTTTCCGCTGCAGTCACATCTATAAAAGCTTACATGGTAAGAAACAAGCTGTCCTGATTCTCTCGGAGGTCAGTAGCGGAAGTTTAAACTCAAAAATCCTAAATTTATTACGGACACATGTGTCGGTCATGAGAAGGTCATGCCCACCGTAATATATCATAGCCATTATCCACCGTATTCACTGAGGTACATTTAGTTTTCATGTGTAGAACACGAGAGGTTGGTAGCAATAAGCTCTGATCAGTTGAATGAAATAGGCTATAAATATATCATTAATATTTTAAGATCAATTGACAAGCACTCTGTAAAAATGAAAACGTTATTAAAATCAGCTTCATTTAACGCATGTTATCTGCCTATATAATAAGAAAAACTTTCGCGCCAAAAGGATTCAAAGCAAACCTGCCATAAAGGTATAAAAATGTTTGAAAATGTCTCCAGACCATCGTAAAAGATCTCACCTCTCAATAACATTATTGTAACCTGACGTAATTCATTATACAGTATCTGAAAATTTGCATAGTTATTCACTGAGGACAAGAATACAACTAATTGCAGAGAAATCGAAAACATAAAATTTCCATCAATTCCAACAAACCAGAACGAAATTATTGCTTAAATTATATTTTTATCTTTTCAAAACATTTTGTCCAATTCTTTCCGTAGCTCAGTTCGAAACAATAAACAACGAAACAATTTTATAAAAAAACCTACATAGCTATAAAAATATTACATATGAAGACGAGAATGAACTAAAGAAAGCTCAGAAATGCTACAGATTTTGAAAAGTCATTTAATATTAATTGTTGAAGGATATATTTACTTGAAGAGAAATTTAATTACTCATAATCGAAGTTAAATTATGTCATTAGCTTAATCTCTATTCACCTTTAAAGCTTGAGCAATTTTTGAAAAATACGTCAGCATGTCAGCAGCGATATAATTTGCACTTGTTACAAATTAAAGAAAAGAAAACTAATTATATGAATCTAATTTATATATCACGTGATTCTCTCCAAACAGATTGTGTTGATAAACTGTGAAGGCAATCACACAATGATATATCATTATTTTGATATAACCTTTGATATATCATTATTTTTATATAACCTTTGATATATCATTATTCCAAGAATACCAAATCCGACTTTTCATAGATGATAGAAAACCCTAATATATTTAAACACAATTTTAAATATACATCATTTATTTGAAGTTAATCATCTGCCTTCATAAAGATACTTCCTGTTTAACACTGTGGAAGTCGCGGGTGACCTGACGGATACAAACAAATTGTTTAATATAAATATTTTTACACATATCCAGGGTATAGCTTGGAGGTCATGAGTAGCTGCGCATGCATATATTATGAGTGATTTTCCACACTGTTTTTGCGGTCAGTTTTTATTTCGCTAGAAAATTGAAGTTCAGTTTGGTTTAATACGTGTTATGTAAAGGTGCGTGATATTTAATAGTGAATTGTATCTGAGAGATACCGCGACCTCCGATGTCAGTGTAGTATTGGTTTCGTTTTTTTTTTTTCTTTGTTTAATAATTTCTAGATTCTACTGAAAATAAACAAACCATCATGTGTTATATTTGCAGTGTTTTTTTTAAAGCTTTGTCGCTTTTTATCGCATACTAGTAATTAATGTATCTCTCAGATATACGCAACCTACGCTACAATTATTTCGACCGTGATCTACACTGGGTTAAACACAGCCTAGTTTAAGCCATCAATGATGGTTTAAAGTCTACAAATCAGTCACTAATATGAGTTATTCTGAAGACAGGCTGGTTATGTTGTCAGGTAGGCTTTTTTATTTGTTGTTGCATTTAAGATTTGAAAAAAAAAAAAAAAAAAAAGGAATGAACCAGTTTCAATTAGAGAATGTAATTTAAAAACAAATCTAACAATAAAAGTATTCGCCTTTCCAGGAACCTATATGCCGTTATAGCAGTTTATTCAAATAAGTCAAAATTTTCTCTTAAACCTTGCTGGGGAAAAATACCCATGCTTCAATTTAGCCGTATCACTAAGCGGAATGAAAATATATATCAGTATATTACAAAACTTCCGACAGATTTAATTTGACGTGTTCTGTGAAACATCAGTAGATATACGAATGCCTATTTCAGTGGTTTGTTTTTAAAAATACTACTAATGAATAGCCAAATGGAAACCATTTATCAATCATCATGTGTTAATAGCGTATTCTATAACTTCAGGAGTTTTCCTCTATTCTTCCTCTTCTGAAGACTGACAGCAGTAATGCTTTGATGTAAAAACCATAACCTATTAGAGAGAGAGAGAGAGAGAGAGAGAGAGAGAGAGAGAGAGAGAGAGAGAGAGAGAGAGAGAGAGAGAGAGAGAGAGAGAATTACTACATCAGAAAAGTATATTTCTTGGGGAATTTCAGTTGGGAAAAATACCTTGTGAATGATAGAGTTCATATTAAAAACCGCTTGCATCACGACCTGCAACAAAATTAAAGATGTTTGTGTGATTTAGAGCTTGCTTTACTGTTTCCCAATATAATATGAAGTAGGTCGCACACCAGAAATAGCAGCGATGAACAAATTTCTGTAATCAACAAAAGAACACTTGTGTGAGGCATGCATTCACTCACTAGATAATGATGGCAAATACCAACAGCTGAATAAATGCATCAGGTTACAGAATAGTCGCTCTTGTTTCTGTAAACATTTAACAGTGGGCATAAGAACAAATTTAGAGTCATTACTTCGTACGCATAACATATAGTTGAAACAACTTCCTGGTTGGAGAAAATTCATTAAGCAACGCGTGCATTAATAAGAAATAAGAAGGTGATTCGAAACGCACTACGGATATAATGTTCAAACAGACAGATATGTTAAAGCCTAAAGCATCTCTGCAGTGAATTAGAACAGAAACTTGAAACCATAAAGGATTCCTGACAGCATTAAGGTTAATGCGATTTTAGAAAGGTTACTTAGTAAAACCTCCAGTTTATTTCATTTAGAAATAAACGCATTTGGTAGCAGCCAATTCAGAGGACCAATGCTAATGAAATTCCTTAAAAAGGCAGAGCTGAAAAAGAACAACTTTTCCAGAATTTGTTTCAGTCAAAGATAAGTTAACCTATGTCATAAGAAGATGGAGAGTTCCCTTCCTGGAAACCCGGTTTTAAAGTGCCTAAAAACAGCCAAAAAGGTCCGTGAGCACACATATCCACAGACAAAAATTTGCCGTTAGGGATTCCAGCAGAGGAGTGGCAAGTTAGCTGCACTAATTGTCTTAAACTCATAATTAAGGGACTCGACTAGTATCAGACGGACAAGAAATGGATGAATGGGAATGAATGAAGTGTTATCCTCATTCATCAACCCAGTATCAACCCTCTATCAAGTAAATAATCATTGACCAATCTAATATCAGCGTGCAATTACTTTTTTCTGTTTAGTAGTCTTTAGGCTATTTTTTTCAACCAGATACTTCGCCGCATATCTTATTTTTATTAAAATAAGAAAGCGTTATAATGGCAGAATAAATGCTCGCATCAAAGTAGTTTCAAATATAATAACATAAACCGGCAATTTCAAAATTCTAATATATATTAGAGATTATATAGATCAAGTGGATATTAAATATAGCATTATTTCAAAGCCGAATACAGAAACTACAAAAGGTTCGTACGAAATTTGACCATGGAGCTTACGGGAATACACTCGCCCCATTTACCAATTGTCCTAGCCGGACCTAATAACTCGTAAACCTTTTGAATCTTTATTTTAGTAAAAGCTATTCTAGATTTTATTTACGAGTATGAAAACAAAGAGGTTCAAAATCAATACCATCCGCCAGACGTTTCGCATAACAATCCAATGTCAGGTAGCGAAATGTTAGACATGTTGTCTCTTCTACCTGGCTATAAAACGTGAATTCTGAAAATCTCATTATAAAGCACTCCGACATGCAATGACAATTTTATTCCTCTAAATTAGTTTACTTCAAAGAATAAAATTCCTTGAAAGGGAATCCATTTGATTCCTTGAAACGCAAATAACGCAGAGAGGTCTCGTACAGTGAACTGATATCAAGAAAGAGAAACAATAACGGAGAGCGATCCCAATATATTGACAGAAGTCTAGACGACTAACAATTTTTCCTTTAAGAGAATTTATATGGAAGAGCTGGAGTAAAGAGGAGAAGAAGAAGATAGCAGAGCTAACCTCATTGGACAATATTAAAGAGTGGAGGAATGACTTTTCTACTCAGTTGAAATCTGATTTTGAAAAAATTAAATCTGTTTCTGAAGTTGTAAAAATTAACATATCTATAGTTACATTACAAGATGGCACTGTGGTTGGGATATCAAAAAATGATACTTTATCTCGCCGAATATGTAAATCGGGGGGGGAGGGGATGTTCCGATTGCAAAGCTAACTCATCATGTATAGGCAATACAGAATGGGTGTCAGTTCTGGAGCACAATTCTTGAGCACAACTCCAGGAACACCATCAGGACCCAGAGACTTATCAGCGTCAATATTAATGAGGCTCTTTGTCCTTTCTGCAAAAGTTCAGAGGCGGCATGTGGTGAGCAGTTTATGGAAGTACGAAAGGTGATTTGCTTTGCTCGTCCAGGGAGAAGTTGGAGATAAAATATGTTGCGAAGAGGTCTGCCGCCTTTTCATTGGACAAGGTTACCATCATCAAAATGCAAGATAGGTGGCACTAGGGAAGGATGGTTCACGAACAATTCATCGCGGACAATTTATCGGACGAAAATGGATCGCGGGAAAATTAATCAACAGGAAAATTCAGCACAGGGTAAATTCATTGAAAGGAAAACCATCGTGGAGAAAGTTTATCGCAGGGAAAATTCATTATAGGAAAAATTCGCTTTACTCGCTAGAAAACTGAAGTTAGTTTGGTTTAATACGTGTTATGTAAAGGTGTGTGATATTTGATAATAAATTGTATCTGAGAGATACCACGAACTACGATATGTCAGTATAGTATTAGTTTAGTTTTTTATTTGTTTTTTTTTTTTCAACAATTTCTAGATTATATCTGAAAATAAATAAACCATCATGTATTATATTTGTAGTGTTTTTTTTTATCGGATTTCAACACATACTTGTAATCAATGTATCTCTCGGATACATGCGATCTAAGCTGCAATTTTTTCGATCGCGACTTCAGCAGGGTTAAAGAAAGTAACAATGTACTTATCCATAGTTGAAATACCGTACTTACTTCCCCTCGTATAATTCGCACCACGCCTGATTTTACTTTTCGAAAACAGAAATTAAAAAATTTCGCATATACCTCGTACATGAGAAAAAGGTTAAACATGTGCAGGTTGGGGCGATCGTAACTGATCCCTCAGTAATCAACACGTCCTCCCCAATAGCCATTATATTGCAGAGGCAAGAAAAACAATTACTTTTATTATGTCAGTGAATAAGGTATGAGCAGTCTGTGTAATATAAAGGGTGGCCATAAATTAACTTTCCCTCTTTGGAGGTATCTGTAACTAAAACCAATAAATGGAATGAGACGACATTTTATATTGAGACTTTCGAAGGCATGGGGAGAAGAATTCCACCAAAAAAAGATTTAGTACCAAAAGTCGCCGATAAGGGATTTTTTGGCGCTGGTTGAGCCTAAAGCAGTCAAATATTTGCACTAAACGTAGGTAAAGAGGATTATGCAAATTTTACTGTGCGTACGTGACAGCAGCGCCACCAATTCCACTTAAAAAGGGATTGGGAACGTTCAAGCAGTTATTCGAATGACTGACGAATTGTGCTCCATATGCGTGCTACCTTGCCTCAGCGTGCTTTACTTCTTAAGTTCTTTTACCTTAAACAGTGCAATGCCGTAGCGCAAGTTGTTGTTTTAGTTTATTTATTATTACAGTATTCTTATTATCATTGTAACGCGCCACATATCCAGCTGGAATGAGTGACGCGGCTGTCGCTTGTCATATGCACTTCTGAATAACCTGTCATTTCTGTCTGTTTCGCGTTAGGCTCAATTATTGTAAAGGGAGAAAAGTCACAAAAGAAAAAAATGTTCATGTTCAGGTGCATAAGAGAGTTCTGAGAACGGGACCCAGAGAGTCCCAGCTGAATTTAACCACTAGTTACCAAAGTATAAAAGCTGCTGTTTCACTACTACAGTATGTTGAAGCTGCTACTGTGAATATATCCATGCTTAGATATTCGAAAGTTAAGTTCTGCACTGGAAATTTCAAATTAAACAGTTTTACGTCACGTGTTCTCAGAAGTCCGATCCCCGACATTTTTTTCTTTTGGTAAGTGTTTAAAAGTTCTGGGTTTAAGAACCAATTTATAAATTAATTACATTTATTGCATGATGTCTCTGGAGTTTATTATAAGCGAGAAGATGAAGCGTAATTTGAGTGATAATCATTTATTTATAAAAGACAAAGAGAATAAAGAAAAGATTTTTTGGAAATGTGATCAGTTTCAAAAAATTAATTGCCATGCGATTATTAATAAAGAGAGCGACAATATTATAAAATGAATTAACCAACATAATCATGATGATAACATGGCACGGGTTGAAGCAGCGAAGCTACTTAATGAGATTAAAGATCGAGCCCGTACAATCAACGATGGGGCTCATCGAATTATCACGGAAGCATACACAAAAATATCTCCTGCCGTCATCGGCCAAATGTTGAGCTATGCCTCTGTAAAGAAGTCTATTCGAAGAACCCGAAATCAAGCAAGACAGGTACCACCAAATCCAAATTCTTTAAGTAATTTAATTATTCCACCTATATATAAAATCACCTATGGAAATGAAAAGTTCCTTTTGCATGACAGCAACGATGGCCGCAACAGTTGCTGATATTTTCTACTAAACCAAATCTACAGTTAATGTCGCAATCGACAACATGGTATGCAGATGGAACTTTTAAAACTATTGGACCTCTTTTTGAGGAGCTGTACACAATTCATAACACTAAAAACGATAACGCGATTCCTGCTGATTCCGAATTTGTAAAAATGCGCATGATATCGGCAATTGCATTTGTGCAATCTACAAATGTTGTACGTGGTTTCGAAGGGTTATGTGAAAATAATGACTTTCCTGCTGGAGTTCAGTCTGTTCTGCACTACATAGAAGACACCTGGATTGGCAAACCTTAACGTCGATCACTTCGTTGTCCACCTTGCTTTCGACATGCCTTATGGAATTGTTACCATGCTGCTCTGGAAGGGTTACCAAAGACAAATAACTCATGCGAAAAGTGGCATCGTGCGTTCAGCGAACTAATTGGTGCTTCTTATCAATCATTACAAATTTTTTATAAACTTCAACAATATGGAAGTTTATAAAAACTTTGAAGGATGAGCAACATTTCAATGAGTGGAAAATAGAGTAATATATAGCTGACAACGAACCTCCTCCTGGTAAGAAACGCTATCGAGATACTGCAAAACGATTTCAGCTCATCGTTAGTGATTATGAAAATCGTGATCATTTAAGAGGAGTTGCCCATAATTTTTTATTTTGAAAACTTTGTGGCTGTGCATTCACCTTTTTTGTTTCATTTTTTTTCCATACTGCTCAATTTTGAATAGTATGAAATAAAAAGTGTTCCTTTTTATGATATCAAAACAGTCCTTTTCAGGACTATGAATATTGATAGAGAGAGATGCCTGATTGTACTGATTCCAGTTCCTCTTGAAGATAAATTTCTAAGTTGTTTTAATAACAACAGAATAATAAATGCTCCTTCGAAGTGGCTAATAGTAAAATTTTGAAGGAATAAAATAAAAACAGAACATCACGATATTCATGCCTTCTAGGCATGAATATCGTGATGTTCCAACACTTGTTTTAACGTGAATATTGTGAATATTCCAACACTTGTTTTAACGTGAATATCGTGAATATTACAACACTTGTTTTAACGTGTTTTAGCGGATAACAAAATTAAAATCAAATAATTTTAATTTTCACTAAACGGTGTTCTTTTTACCCCCTAAAAATAAGTCTCGATTATTACAACTGCTGATTGTCAGAAATCTGACAACAATCAGTAGTTAGTTGGATATAACTATTCTCCCTAAATATTCTTAAATATGATGCTCTTTTTCCCTCACCATCCTATCCCAGTTCTGTAACAATTAATATTCCATCTGCAGAGCCTGTAGTAAGAAAGAATATGAATAACGTAATACGTAAATACTTAAAAAACACTTTTTTTTCACCTATATCCGCGATGAATTTTCCTGCGCGATGAATTTTTTCCGCGTTGAATTATCCCGCGATGAATTGTCGACGATGAACCGTCCGGACACGAAGAAGGATAGAAGTTACGCACAATAGTCTTAGATAAACCAGAAGGCATGATTGCCAGCTGAACAGGAGACAAGTTTACGGTATTTCATTTTTATGAGGTCAGCTTTTGAATTACTGATATTTTTTTACTCATGTTTCTCGCTGTTGTGTATGCTGAATGAGAAACTGGAGTATATAATTTAATCTACTGAACATAAGCTGCATTTTTGTCATGGACGGCAGATGCAAATTTTTGAAAACCAGGGCTTTGTTGTAGGTCGGGTGATTGCAGTGGATTAGGAAAGGAAGGCTCTCAATTAAGTGAGGATTATTTCGGTTATTAGTTAAGTACAATTGTTTGGCTCATGAAAATGAAAGAAGTAACAGAACAGTCAATGAATTATAGTAAAAATCAAAGATAGACAGAAACAAACTTCTGTCTACCTTTATTTCTTTCATGTGGAGAGAAAGAGAGAGAGAGAGAGAGAGAGAGAGAGAGAGAGAGAGAGAGAGAGAGAGAGAGAGAGAGAGATCTTAATAAAAAACGCAACAAACTACGATCACTCAGCAAAGTTCTCCTTTGTGCTGTTTAAAAAACATCTTTGTTTCTACACTCAAGTGGTCGTAAGGTACTTTCTACAGATACTGCGAGTAATAACAGCTAGTTTTGAATCCTAGCAGTAGATGTAGGAAGTTTCAATTGCCAATGTAGGGTCTCCCCGTGATGAATCTTTAGATTCCATGGAGATATCTTTATAATAATAATAATAATAATAATAATAATAATAATAATAATAATAATAATAATAATAATAATAATAATGTGGGTTGCTAAATAAATGAAAGTTGGCACATAAATTTTTTAAATATACGTGCTTAATTTCTTTACAATATTTAATGAGGAAAATCCAGTTTTCTTTATTTTCTAGTTTTTATTAGTAAATAACTCATTCGTAGCATGCGAATAGAAATACTCTGCTATTAAAGTACCCAAGATTTATAACCCATAGGCTGTTGGAACAGAACTAAAGCCAGTGAATCATAACCACTCAAGAAGAGGCTTTTAGCGTACGCGAGGGTGCTGGTTCAATCAACAGCAACCTTATTCGTCGGTCTCCAAAATATTGAGCATTGTGAGATTACTCAATATTTTGAGTAATATTGTGAGATTTTGAGCAATGTTGTGAGATTACTCAATGTGATATTATTACGAGGCACGTGAAGGGCAAGGTAGCCTAACATCACATCTAATAGTGTTACAGCTTTAATTACATGAATGACTGGCATTTCGTGGAGTATATTGCACAATAATCATTAGAAACCCTCCACACATCTCCATCAAGTATGAATGATTTTTGGAACATTATAGGGACATTGTATATCTATACTTGCCAAGTTTTCGGATATATATATATATATATATATATATATATATATATACACATCTCATGGTTTATTTCGTTCTGCAGAATTACGTTATTTTGGTAGTAAAAGCCCCCATTTCACAATCGAAAGGATTTGCGACATTTATTCTAGAAATCAAATAGCTATCCAAATTCTTTATCCTTATCCAAATTCCTTTGATTTGTTTAATCCGTACATTTTGAAATCCTGTAGAGGTTGGTGGCAAAACACTATTGGACTACTTTTAAAACAATTTAATGGGATAAATAATGAAATGAATACTGCTGCCGTTTTTTTCTTGTTATCTCTAAAGCATTCGCCTTTCTCCTTCTGAAATGTCTAGACAATGGTTTATACCTGTCCCTCAATGATTGGCTTAAATCATCCTATTTTAATCACAATAAACAAAGTATCAGCTACGGCAACGTGAATAGCGCAACAAAAATAATAAAACATCATGTCTCACAAGGTTCAATTCTAGAATGTATCCAATTTTTAATGATAATTTTCTCAAATTACACGCATTAACATACGAGTATACTTAGGCAAACCTTTGGGACTTTATTTTATTTTAGTTGAAGCTAAATAAGTAGTTTAGAAATAATCCTTAAAATGAATATCGAAAAGTAAATGTGTGTGCTTTAGGGTAATATATAAACTACGTAATATATAAAATACGTAGATCACAGTCTAACTATAAAATGGAATTAAACGGATTGCAATTATCCAAAGATGCAGCTGCAAATTAATTAGCAAATAAGTTAAATCGACATTAACCTGAAGTGAAAAGTATAGGCTGGTTAATCGAATAAAGTATCTCACAACTTTGACAGTGTAACATTTAATATGATTATTCTTTCATGTGTAAATTCACAGAATTTATAACATAATAATTAGAGATGTAGATATTACTGATCTATACAAAAACATTCGTAAGTGAACTGTTACTAATATTGATATTTCGTCACTATCGAAAATACACTTATACACTGTCCATAAGAAATAAAACAAATATTGTAAAGTTTTATGTATGTCATGTAGATTTTGGTCTATACTCTGGTAGAAAATTTAGGTAATTCCAAAGGCAAAGAAATCTTTCATAAAACTTTATATACTTGGCAACAGGCAGCAACAGCATACTGACCCATGAAATAAAGTCTCTAACTTCAGATTCTGAATTTAGCAAAAGACTAAGATTACTTAATGGGAATAAATAATGCTGACTTTTAATTCAAACTTATAAGAGTTTACTAGAATTTTTTATATATGTGTCATGGTATATAATGTACGTATGTTATATGTGTTAACAAATAAAATGATTCTGGGTCATTGTTTTTTGTAGTGATTGTATTGCTTACATTTCTATTTCTAATTGTATTCCACCACTATTCTATTATATTTAAAATAATAGATTGTAGTATTTTGGAGTATTTTTCACTTAACAAACGCTAGGTTAACCACTAAAGGATACGAGTACCTTTATTATTAGTTTCTGAACAGAAGCATAAGACCATTCCATACGAGGAAAAACCATTCCACTACATACTGTAGTGGAACAGGTTTTTCCTCGAGGGATTTTTTGGCTCGGCGAAGTCACACAAAATGAGCAGATTTCATACAGCTAACTTGTGGTGAACTAATTGCGAAAAGGCCAACTAATGCACCTTGCGCAACAACTCAATGACATTATCATTGACATCTTAAGGAACAGCTAACAGGTTCCATAAAATGAAAGTTCACAATCCCCAACAGTCCAATATAAATTTAAAATTAATAGTTAAAAATAAGCTCTGTTAATTTTCACTTTTGCAAACTTCATTCGTTAGTGAATAAGGGACCATCAGTTACAAAAATAGAAAGTAAAATTACTTTTTTAAATTCTAAAGTTTTGACTATGTCAATAAGATATTGTTGAAAAGTTTCAAAACTTACTGGGATATTTATTTATCTAACTTCTTTGGAACTGTAACTAAGCCATAATTTATCTCTCAATGCAATTAAATCACAAGATTTAGTTACTCTGACATTTCTTTAAAAGTATGGAGAAACGCAGACGCATTTATATCACCTACTTTAGAGGAATATAAACACATTAGTAGAGATCAAAGGTAAAGCAAAAGAAACGGAAATGTTGTTGACGAATTCAGGCAGTATACTGTTTAATATTTAATTATAACACACAAATTTTGAAAGCATTTTTGGATAGTGGAATTCAAATTGCAACACAAGATTTAAATTGCAACCAGAAAATTATGCAGCCGAAAAGGAGTTCATTTTCAAACCGACAAGGTATCAAAGTAACACAATGAATTAAAAAGAAACTTTTGATGATGAACATATTAAAATGTCCCTACGAGTTGTTTTCATTACCATCTGATAGAGTCGTGGTTTAAAAATAGACTTTATTTATCCGTATAATCAATAAGAGAGTAGTACTATTTTGACTGAAAATTAAAAAGGAAATTGAATGTGCATTTCAATGAAAGGCTTATATAATATGAGGCAGTTATTAAATATTAGCAGCACTGGAATATCAATAGTGGAAAGGTCTGCGCAGGTTTAGATAAGCAGCTCAAATTTTGGAGTGTCTGCTGATTAAAAAGGAGTGAATATAAGCTTGAGCCTATAACACCTGACCAGTTATAAATAGTAAGGTGAAGGATTTTATATGCCGTTTTAACACGATAAGACGCATGGTGTCACCATATCCTAAGGTACTGATGATGTTGCATATCAGTATTCCGAGGAAAATAAAAGACTTAGGTCTCTATCAAGAGATTAATTGACCTTTCCTCGATTAACCTTGTAGATAACATCCATAAAGTGAACAGAATGGCTCAACATGAATTCACTAGGTGGGAAGAAACATGTTTCACTAATGCCAGTTAAAGATAGCCAGCAGGTGTTAGTGTGCACCTCGGGCTGTGGCGGATCGTGAGTTTCTGTCTTTGTTTATCCCTCGAAGATATTACCACCGTCTCGGAAATAGGAAATAGATTTGAGCTCAGTGCTTACAGGTGCAATGAGGAAATTCACTAAAGGAATTTAATTATGCGCCAAAGAAAATAGTTGGAGTTTGTAAATGTTAGAAATATGTTGAAGATGCATTTATTGCTGCAACGAGTGAAGTAGAAGTTTTTGAATAAGGAACAGCAATGGATAACTGAAACAGAAGAAATGTCAGAGAAAATGAAATTCTTGTACGCAATGATTTGATCATATCTCTATAAAAAGACTGGAAATTCAAGAATTAATAGAATGCTTATTTCATTCCAGGAAGTGTTCGTTTTGCAATAACAAAATTGAAGTTGTTCAAAAACGTTCAATAAAGATTCTGAATACCGAATTTCACAAACTTGCGTAGTCATTCAACGAATGGCATACTATTGACGGATATGAAAACATTACTCGCGTCCGTCTATTCAGAGCAGCTCTCTTTTATATGGCATCCCGAAAATATAGTGCAAATTATATATTAAATATAGTAAACATCAGTCTTGTCATAACTACCTTGTATTATTTTCAATGTTCCTCATAACTTGTTACGCATATTATATGATGTTTCCCAGATATATATGAAATGACTGGTTAATCTGAATAAATTTATAAAGAATTATAGTTAATCAAGCCTCTAATTTTTCAACCTGGATTATTCCGCTGCTTGACGATGGTCTACCAAAGTTTTTTATACATTCTTTTCTATTTTCAGCTTTTGCCATACGTTGCATCCCGGCAATCCTAACGTTTTCCTCTATCCATCTTCCTCCTTGATCTTTCTCTTTGTCTTGATGCCATCCACAGGTCTCCATTCTGTTAATAATTTAGGACAGCTTGTGTTGTTATATCACGCATGATGTCGGGCCCATCTCCGTTTTGATTGCATAATTTAACTGATAATGTTCTTATGCACCTCTTCTCGATCGTAGCAAATGGGAGTGTTATCCATTGGAATGTTAAACCGAGCATATTTCCTTCCATTCTTCTCTGGATAATTTAAAATTTGTGAACCACATTTTGAGTTAAATTCCAGGTTTCACTGTCGTATGTAATTACATATAAGTCACACTCTTCAAAAACATCATTTTTAAAGGCACTTTTAATAAGACTACTTAGACTGCTTTTGAAGATATTGTGATGCAGATAATGACGAAACAATTCCGGTACAGTAGCGGAAGCGCGCATTTCATCTAAGAATTTGAACCTTATAACTTTGTCTTTGTATATAATATATAATAACTATCTTTGTTTTTATCTGCGCTTCTATTAATTTTAATAGATCGTATTTTCTGGGAATCTCTAGCTTTCTCTCCTATAAATAAAGCCATTTGACAACTTATTTGAGACGTACTGTATCACGCAATATATTAATTGCCTCTGCTTAAATTCTTACTAACAACCCCTAACCCAGCAGTAACACTCTACAGAACAAGATGAGTAATACATAATCACGACGTTTTGGCTGGAAAGACAGGCTCGATTCCTGTGCAGGATATGAAGAATCTTTGTAAGGACTTTTCAGATGAAGGTGAATTCCATAGCAATATATGGAGTTGCCATGGTTTATCATCTGCGAAAATTGGCCAGAAAAACACACGCAATTAGTAGACGTAATACACTCGCTTGCATTGCCTAATCCACAAACAATAATAACAGGTTATTCACTTAAGAACATGGTAGTCTGTTGCAGAGTTATGTGCACAAGAATACATATCATTGCATATCCCGAATAGATCATGTATATCAATGAATAAGATTCATGAAATTTATCTCTATCGCAGAAACTGGAATGTGGTCTATAAATAAATCATACACGAATGGCTATCTACAGATCGCTGTAGTTCTTTTTTTTTAATCTATAAATTGTCGTATTGTGGTTTTCCGGTGTCAGTTATTATTATTATTTAAGAAAAAACTTTGACTTTGGCTTTGACAATGTGATATTTATAGAGTGCTTTTGAAAATACACTAATTTAATGACTGCAATGGGCAAGGAGCTGCAAACAATTTCGATTCAGTCTTCTTCTTTTTTTTTTTTTGTCCCATTGTGTGTTTTTGTGTGTTATACAGTTACCTCGTGATCATACAGTTGTTAAAGACTATTTACAAAGTCTACTCTCAATGCTTGTGTCATTCTCGGTGTCATTTGCGTTTTTTCCTCCTATGTAGGAAAAAAAGAAAAAGCGTTTTGTTATTATTGAGTATGCTTATTAAAACTTATCTTCACTTTTCGGGATGACTTGTTTAAATATATTTTTATTTCTTTTTATAGTCGTTACAAAATATAAATTCCTTGTCTATGTAATGCTTGCATTATATTAAAGTAGGACTAGTAATTTTTTTACTTTTTTTCAAAAAGATTTTAATATATTTCTGAAACAATAAATAAATACTTCTAACGCCAAATTTGAAAAGTACTACATGGTGATACATTTTAACTATCAATGATAGTTAATTTCTATACCTTATTTAACTGCTGCATGATTTAATTTAACTTTAGAATGATTAATTATTTTTTTAGAATTAAAAAAGAATAATTTAAGAATGATTTAAGTTCTTTACCATAATTTCATAAAGTTAGTAAAATTAGTCTTAAGTGACATTAGTCTTAAATTAGTCTTTGACAGCATATTAATTTTGTTTAGTAAGTAATAAGAATTAATACGAAAATGGAAATCCTAATAAATAAATAAATATGATGTTATTAGTTTTTTAAAATACTCCTCCTCCACCTCCTCCTCCTCCTCCTACTACTAATAATAATAATGAGAAAAACATAGATATATGGAAAAATATAAATATACAGCGACGCCTATACTGCATGTTACTCTTTAAATTTTTTTTCCCTTTTATTTCTAAAATATTTACACATATATCGTAAAGTGATCATCTTGAGTGACATTCCAACTTATAATTTCTATAAACTTCAGCACGAAGTGCTGCATATGTGATTCGTTATCTACACTGGATTTCAATTAAAATTTTAATAATACTTTTTACCTCTATATTATGCAGAAACAACGCATGTTCTTCTGATATTAACAATGAAGGTTGTACAGAGTTTTTTTACTCCTATAATGAATAAATAATATAATTATTAATAATGATAATATTATTATTAATAATATTTTGACAATGACATTTACGTATATATACACGAAACATATTTTCTGTACAGTACAATTGTTCAGTACAAAATGCAAAGTACTTAATTCTTTATAAATATAATTATACATTTTAAAACTAATTAAATATTTATCCACCGTATTTGGATTGGCATGAATGTGCATACAATTCACTATACATGCAGTAATACAACTCACAGTTTAATAGTAATAATAATAATGAAATAATTATGATTATTAAGTAAAACTAATTGAGACACGAAAAGGGTTATGTCCCCTCCCCCCGAGTTTCGGACTGGTAGTCCGGTTCTCCTTGAATTCTGATGACTCGAATTTTGAAAACTCAAAATGGAGGTTCCGCCGACCCCCCCCTCATTAATTCCTCATTTTTTCATCATTTAAACCATTTTCTCTCTCTGTATAGTTGATTTCACTCTCTTTTTGATCACCGCTCTCATTGCCATCTTGTACAACATCGCAATTCTCCTATCAAGCCACTATTTTCACTCACATTCTGGCTTTCTTTAACCATATCTCACGACCTGACACATACTTCAATTCCTCACTTTGCTTACACTTTCTGCACATTCTCCGACCAGTATTACTTTCCATCCAAACTCCAGCCTCCTTCGGGAATGCATATATCCCATACACATCACATTGGACAAACTCCCTCACATTACAGTTTTTGAACAAAGGGGTCATATTTTTGGACGCCATTATCTTACGTTCGTATTGGCGCCATGTGCTATTCTATGAAACGTATCGTTAAAATACCAGGTTAAATAAAACGCAATTCACACCAAAATCACACAGACACAACAGGCTACCAAAAATAGACAATATTCCGTTAAGATTTAAACCAATGTTGCAATTTTCACTTAAAACTATACTTAGCTTTCGGAAGCTCTCTGAAAACACTACACACCGTGGTGTAGCCCTCTTGCGGCAACTGATATAGAACATATAGAATAATATAGAACAGCACTAAGGAGAGCACAAAATCAGGGCGGTGTACAAAATGATTGGAACCATTAATAGAAGGTAGCAAACCAAACAGATCATAAATAAAGATGAAAAAGGAAAGGTATTGATGAATAAAGATAAAATTGTACAGAGGTGGACAAGATACTGTAGTGAGGTATATGAAGAAAAATTAGAATTCGATGAAGTTGGGAAACCGATTGAAGAATTAAAGCTGCTATCACCGCCAGGTAATGAATATGACACGAACATTTTACGAGGAGAAGTAGAAAAAGCAATAGGACGGCTAAACACAACAAAAGTCGTGGTAATAATAACATCACTGGAGAAATGATTAAATAAGTATGGTTACAGAAATGTACCAACTATGTAACATGATATGGAAAAAAGGGAAAATGCCAGAGGATTGGGTGAAATCAATATTAGTGACATTACAAGAAAGGAAATAAGCTAGAATGTAAAAATTATAGAACAATATCTTTGACAAGTCACCTTGGTAAGGTGATAATGATGATATTCACAGAAAGATTGAGAAGACAATTGGAAGCATACTTTGCTGACGAGTAAGCACGATTTAGGAAAGACAGAAGTACAGTTCAACAAATTTTGACAATGCGGTTAATAGCACAGAAAGCTAGGAGAAAAAAATCAAAACCATACATACTTGCTTTGTTGATTTTCAGAAAGCATATGACAGCATCGAATCGTATGGAATTAATAAAAAATTAATAGCCACATTAAAAGATGTTTAGAATAATGCAACGGCAGCAGTTAGAATAGGTGAGGATGCGGAAAAAAAAGGTTTAGAACAAGCAGAGGTACTAGACAGGGGTACCCAATATAACCAAGCAATTTCATCGCACATTTAGAAAGTGCAATAGACAAAAATGAAGAAAGATGCAAAAGGAATATCAGTACACAGGACGAGAATTAACAATCTGAGGTTTGCATATGACATTTTATTACTGAAGAAGACGGAAGATAACTACAAAAACATTGAAACTGTCAAATGAGCAAGCCAAGCGATTCGGACTTGTTATGAACTTAGAAAAAACAAAGAATGGTATTTGTCAAGAACAGGAAACAAGAGATACTAGTGGATGGAAATATATAAAATGTAAAACAGTTCACATATTTGGGAAGTGAAATTACATCACTTGGACTGTAAAAATTAATAAAGATCACGATTGTAAAGGGAAGAACAAATCTGAAGGCCATGGATAACATCTGGAAAAGTAAAGTGATCAGCCTGCAAAAATTAAGAGCACTAGCAACATGCATCTTTAGAAGTGTACTATATATCTGAAAAGTGGGTAATAAATAAGGAATCAAGAAAAAGAATTCTGGCATTTAAAAGAACTTGTTACAGGAAGATTCTAAGAATAGGATGGGTACAGAAAATCAAATGAAGAGCTCTTACGGAAGATACAACCAAAGGAGAAATTAAAGCAGAAAATTCTACAACGGAAACTTCAACTATTTGGACATAACTGCAGAATGAGTGAGGATCGGAAGATAAAGGAATTTATATTTGGTATTATGGATGGTGTAAACAGAAGAGGTAGGCCAAACAGAGACTAGATAGACGACATAAAGGACTGGTATGGAATGGGGTTACAGAAACTGCGACACTGTGCATTGCACAAAGAAAGGTGGAAGAAGATAGCGAAAGAAGCATAGAATACCAACAGGTATGGTGCCCATGGTTTGTGATGATGATGATTTTGATGCGCCTTCTTCCATGCTAGAAAGCGATCTGTTTATTTCTTATTGAAATTCTGTGGAGCTTAAATTGGGTGGTCTATATCTTTCTTCAGATAAGCTTGCCAGATTAGTCATTATTTCTGAATGCTCCTGATGTTGATATGAAGAATAGATAATCCTTGTTTTGGGATAGTCACTTGTTTCCATTCTGGTGGTTTAAAATGTGGCAGTCGTCATGTTCCCGGGATGGTTACATCTGCTTGGTGTTCTGCGTTCATGTAGGTTGGCAGGTTGGTCTTTACGACTCATCAGTGTTCCTTTTAATGTGGCAGCCTGTTGAGGTCTTTTATGGAATTTATGCGGATTGGTGTTGCATCTTGTGTTTTGTACTTACTACCTGCTCAGATGGGCTTTCATAACCATACTTTTAGGATAAATGGTTGGTGCTATGCTTAAATATATAATTCCGCAAGAAATCTGAAGCTGTTCTCCTGGCCAGTTTTCCAGAATGGGAAAGGGAAATCGATTTTTGGGTGGGAATCTTACCACCCTCTATGAGATTGGATAACTCGCCTTCAACTGGGAAGTCCAGATAATTATTCTTCGCTTACTAGACGGGATTATTACTCAACTCTATTCAAGCAAATGACTTCGTCGAAACCCAGTGAACATTTTTGTCAACCGTAGGCTGATTTAAATTAGATATGCATTTCTCACCCTTCGGTTGTTGTTTTTTGTAGTAGAATGCGGGAGTTCCTCAATATGTAGTTACTTGTTTCCCATTCTGTACAGGTGGTTAGTTTTTATTTCAGTATTAAAAACGTATCGCCTCTCGCAATGTGTTTTATTACTCCAAGTAACTCCAGAAATAATACTAATAATAATAATAAAATATCCCGCCACTTCTTCTTACCACGCGATGATATACCGATGGAAGATTTAAAAGTCCTTTGTAATCCAACTTTGTAAAACAATATCTCCTTAGGGCAGCATGTTCGTCTGCGTTCACCAGCACGATTATCCTCCATGGTATATGATCTTGAAAGTAGAATAATACACCTCTTTTGTAATGAATTACATTGTCCAAAGGAGAATAAACAGTTTCAAAAATATTTATCTGCATAAATTATAATTACTGTCCTTTGTTATTATTACTGGCTTTGTTGGCTGAATGGGCAGCAGAAATGCTGCCCATTCAGCCAACTAACGGATGACTGGTTCTTACTCATCCCCATCCACCCCAAGAAACCGTAACCTGAGAGTAACGATTTCTTGGGATGGACTATTTTTCTCATACCGCCTATTAAACTATCTAATACATTTCTACAGCCTCTATGGCTTAGTTAGTTTCGACAGAGCCGTTTGGTTTGAAAGACCTGGGATCCCTTCTATCATGCGATGAACCTTGATCAGGGCTTTTTCTGTCAGAGATGAGTTAATCGGTGTCATACGAAAGCAAAGTGTTTTTCCTCCTGAAACATCGGATGTTTTGTCCCTTAAAACAGCCGAACCGGCTCTGTGAACACACATATGTACAGACAAAATACTCGCCTTTAGGGGGTTCCATCAGAGGAGTTGCAAGTCGGCTGCATTAATTACTTAGAACTCCAAAGCAATTAATGCAGCCATCCCCGACGAGAAATGGATGAATGGGAATAAAGTACATGTCTCTTTGATAGCCTCTCCTTATCAATTTGTATGTGTTACCCATGGACCCCTTCTAAAGTTTCTTCATCACCCAAGTTTCGAGATGGTACGATCCATATATTGAAATACAGCATGGCCTGCCTGATCACTGACGCAGTTGTTTTATCACTTCCTTATCCTTCCTCGTCAATGTTATTTCTCTTATGATAGCACATTTCCACCATCAGAAAATAAAGAAAACATCGTATTCCATATATTTTGTCCAAATTTATGATTTTGTTCCAAATTTATGGCTACAAATGTAGCCAGCCGATTTCACAATCGGCTGGCTACATTTATATTGTTATCTTCATTCATCAACCCAGTATCAATCTAAGTAAATAATCGTTGAGCCACCTAATAGCAGAGTGCCATTATTCTCTTCTCTTTACTACTGTCTGGAAGCTGTTTTTAAATCCATTACTTCGCTGCTTCTCTTATTTTTATTGAAATAAGAAAGATGACATCTATTTGAAATTTTTTTGTCATAAACACAAAGCGATTCAAAAGCAATACCATCCACAAGAATTTTCGGTTAACAAGCAGATGTCAAGTACCGAAATCTTAGACACGTTCCCTTCTTCGTGCTGGCTGTGAAACTTAAATCCTGGAAAAAACTCGTTATAAGGCACTCTAGCATCCAATGTGAAAGTTATTTTTCTATATTAGTTCACTTCAGGAATACAATTCCTTAAAATAAAATCCGCTTGATTTTTTGAAACAAAGAAAACGCAGAGAGGTGTCTTACAGTGAACTGATGTGAAGAAAGTAAATTCTTTCTTACTGTGAAGAAAGACTAACAATAATGGAAGGAGTTTCCAATATCGTGACAGAAGTCTATGCAACTAAGAAATTTACCTCTAAGAGACTTCAGATAGAAGAACTGAAGAAAAGAGGTGAATAGGATAACATAGATAACCTAAGTGAGCAATATTAAAGAGTAGAGGAAGAACTTTTCTACTCATCTGAAATCTGATAGCAACAAACGTTTCTGTGTCGCTGCCAGGTGTCTTCCTTGACCAGGAAAATTTCGTATTGGAGTATGTAAATTACAATACTCTACATACGTCCCAAGGTAAGTCAATATGTGTCACAGCGTCGGAGATTGTGTGTGTGTGTGTGTGTGTGTGTGTGTGTGTGTGTGTGTGTGTGTGTGTGTGTGTGTGTGTGTGTGTGTGTGTGTGTGTGTGTGTGTGTGTGTGTGTGTGTGTGTGTGTGTTACAGAAGGAGAATAACTTATAATTTAAGATTAGAAGTTTACTCAGTATATACAAGGATTCTAATGAACTTGCCATAAACTTATAGTGCGAAGCAATACGACAGTCATGAGAATTGGAGTAATAATAAATATAAGTATGTTCCAATCACCGTTTTAGTTAAGCATCTGTTGCCTTAGAAATAAATTAGCTAAATTTCATGGATGAAAGATATGTTAAGTAATATCAACTGAAAAAAAAATACCATATGTTTGTCTGTTGATAAAAAGCAGTGTTAATATTGTAATTATGTGATACCTTTATTGTCTTTTAATAACTTCTGTTATATGAAATCAGGAGAAGAAAGAACAAAAGTTTAAAAACCTGAAAGAAAGAAAAACATTAAAACTGGTATTATCAAGTCGTCAGTCATATTTCATTTCTTCTCTCCTAATTATTTCGTTTCAAAATTATGTTGGAAATTCTCCTGTGAGCGATTAATACAGAGACAGTTTATCAGAGATAAGAGGTTCTTGATTGAATAAAGACTACCATGACACCGGTCTTCTCAAAAATAGGATAAAGAATTTCGTTTTCCCTTGGTCTTTGAAAGAAACGCTAGATATGATTTACAAATCTCTTCTCTCCCTCCTCATTGTTTTGTTTTCAACCTGAAAATAAAACATTGTTTTCAACAGTGACAAAGGTTATTAGCAAATGTATTGTAGGTTTGCAAATTACATATAAACAAATCAGTCATTTTTGGTAGATTCCTATCTGATGAGATCCATCTTAAAAATGATACAAAAATTATGTTTAAAGACTACAAAAATTAAATAATTAATCCGCAATACTAACCGATACTTCCACGTCCTATTTAATATATATCCAATCCACGACCTATTTAATAATCTTCGCTGTAGTATCTAAAAGTTTAGGATGCCTTATGTGTAAATATACATTTCTGTGAAATTTCTTCTATTGAGCTGTTTGCATGCGTTGCAGGGTAAAAACAAATTCAATTTCTAGGAAGGAAATTCTTTGCCACATCCTATGGAATATATACGTAGTACAGTTGATATTCAATTTTTGTTTAATCAACAATTTGTGGAATTTCATTCGCTGAGGTATATATTCGTCAATGCCTTTAAGTGACAAATATTTTCACTTCTAGAATTGAGGGCACCAGTATATTTGCCCACAGTCTGAAGTGAAATGAAAAGATCAGGTTTGATGGTTAAATCAAGATCTCCAGTTTATCAAATCCTTGAAGGACGGACAGATGCAGATTTTAAAGTGCTCTTTATGTGCTTTATGAAAAACTGGTTTATATACTTCATAAAGCAAAAATATCTAGTATAAAACCGCTATAATCTGCGAGGAGCAAGTGCCTAAAAGGCTCTCGGTAAGGATTTTTGATTGTAAAGTGAAATGCGCTCATTTAGACTCTTGTAGAATTTCAATTAAATCCCAGCGCACGATTATTTTCTGATTACGAAGGGGCATATTCCATTGTTGATTCCGAGTTTCACATTCCTTCCCGACAATACATTTTCATTTAAATGCGGTTTTATGGTAGAGCGGAATATGTGAAGTATAAATCAATAACAAAATCGAATTCTAAGCGAATGCGCCTGAAGCACTAATATCGCATGTTACGGGGACTTTGAATTTGAAATCAGGAAAATTAGAGAAATTCTAAATTATTCATGCTGCCATGACAAAGTTATTTCCATACAAAATTGTTTAAGAGAATTTAAATTGTAGAGATTTTCAAACTTTCCAAATTTTATTCCGTTATTAAATATTAGTTTTGACCAAGGGATGTATGAGTTACGTTGTTTGTGTGTGAAGCACTCATAAACATCTGTTGGCTCTTTTTGAATTATTTAAGCATCCTGGAGGCATATGGATTATGCAGAGCAATTGATCATCACAATTAAATAGCACAACGGTTTTAACAAAAGTCTTTGTAATGAATGCTTGCTGTAGCCAGATTATCATTCTTTAAATATGAGAACTGAAAAATAATCAATTATGGAGAATGGTCATCGAACATTAATTGGGTAGCTCAGGATGAACAAACGAATAGAATAGAACCGAAGTAAAATTCAAAAATAAGCATTCTGTAACTTAATGATCGATGTTACAGTTCATTCAAGTAACTCATTTTCTAGATTCATTATCTCTTTGATGGAAAGATTTGAAATCATAGGTTACTTTTTCTTCCAAAAACTCTAAAGAACCTACCCTTTCTCTTTTATAGGTCGCTGAAAAAGTGTATAAATAAAATTATTTTTAAAAACAATCTAGCTTTTTTCTTGTACTCCTAAATGAAGGGCATAAAGAATTTTAACAATTTTAACTCTGGTCACCCAATAAAAGATACATTTTGTTAACGATTTGTAAATAAAATACAAAATACCTTTCAGAACGTTACCAAGAAAATATCTGCTGAAAGATAAGTGAACAAAGTAAACACAATCGCTTTGGAAATCAGAATTCAATCCGTATGCATACACGATACTCTGGAAATTTACTACCTTATTTCTGTTTCGTTTGGAATTCGGGGATCACGTTTCCCCTAATGGACACTTAGATTCAAAAATATTGTTCATAAATGTATCTGAATAATATTTATAAACAAATATCATTTATGAAAAATGTTAGGAAAACGAAAAAAAAATATAACAGAAGGTAAAGTGAGAAAAAGGAAATAGGAGTATTATACAGCAAAACATTAGTAAGTTTCGATCAAATTTATAACCGGAATACGAAAATGTTTTCTCGCAAATCATTAATGACCATTTCAATCATTTCTTAAGATTTGAAACTCCTACAAAACCTCAACACTGTTGTGTTTAACAGTTTACAGACTCAAATAGCTGGAACAGAAGACTGCCCTCATAATTAATGCCAAATATTAAAATAATCAAATATTTAGGCTCAGAAAATAATCAGAACAAAAATAATAAAGGCTATGAGAATACTAAAATAAATGTTTGATATGTTTTACTTCTGAGAATGGAAGGTGTTGAATGGTCTTCCATACCTGATTCTGGTTTCCGATAGACAAAACTGTTTTGTTTAGAAAATTAAATTTCGGATAAAATACTACAAAAACAATCTTTATTGTGATTTTATTTATTCAAAACTCCTTAATTTATTCATCCAAACTAACGATCTGTATTTATCTAGTTGACACGCAAAAGTGTAATATAGCAAGAGGTGGTCATTTTACTCCGAACGTGCAGATGAAGAAAGGGAAAATTGAAATTATTGGAAATTATTTCCAGCTAATATTCTTTCTAATTTTTTACGGTTCCTGCGCGGAATAAATTGGGTCGAGTGCCTCAATTAATAAGGTAACGAGCTGATGAACATTTATCGTTATTTGAAACAAAAACACAACATTTCATCTCGAATGAACGACTTTGGAAAGATACTATAGAGATGACAGAAAGTAAAATATAATTAATTATCCTTTCTTGTAAAATTAAAAAAAAAAAAACGAAAAAATGATTATTTTCCCACAAGACATGTGTAGGTTAGTAACTAATGACGTTCGAATTCACCAGTAAATGACACCATAGATTCCAATAAAATAAAGAAAAAATTTCAAAGGAAAATATTTTATTTATTTTTATAAGTAAATCCTAGAAAGTTTGAAGGAAAAATGTGAGATAGTTTATCCTGAAAGAAATAATGAGATTAAAGAATTTTAATTCTTCTTTTGTCAGAATTGTGTACACAGGAAAAACAGAGTATTTTTAATTTTTCATTATAACGTTAATAAGGTCATTTTTACTGTTCTCCATCTCGCTTCCGTCGTGTAAGATAGTGCCTTAAACATTTAAACAAAGTTTGACACAGTTTTATATATGTCGTCTGCAAATTTCAGTCATCAACCATCTATCATATTGCTGTAAGAAACACTTCCGCGATGTCAGATTCAGCAGGCATCTTTTCCACGGGAGGAATTTTTTTCCTTTATATTTATATATAAAAAAAATAAATAATACTTTAGCTTCGGTAGGTGTCATGTTGTTGTTGTTGCCTCATGGATGGTTGATTCTATTAGAACCTTCTACATTATTCTGCTTGTTCAGATGAACTCTACACGAATTGGATTCCTCCATAGAGCTCGATTCTTCATTTTAGATTCGAAGTGAGCTGAGAAAACTATTCCAAGATCACTGGTTTCTATCAGATGCGTTATCTGATAATAGAAAGCGAAAATAATAAAGAGAGAGAGAGAGAGAGAGAGAGAGCCATTTATTGTTCATCTTGTCCAAAGCTTTTCTCTAAGGCATATTCCTTTTTCGATTTTCCTTTTTTTAATTAACAGCCGACAAAGAAATTTTAATAATTCCTTAATGTATTTACCTCATCACGACTAACACAGAACATCAAGGTGCACAACAAACAACAAACTTGAATAGAGCAAAAAACTTGAATGAATATTTGATCGCCTTCAGTAGTTTAAAAGAAAATCTCTAATTCCTGATGGAAACGGAATATTTGTATATATAATCACATAATGTACGAAGTTTTAATTAAATAACATTTCCCAAACCAGCCGATGTGTG
Source organism: Typopeltis vanoorti (assembly GCF_054136105.1). NCBI lineage: Eukaryota > Metazoa > Arthropoda > Arachnida > Uropygi > Thelyphonidae > Typopeltis > Typopeltis vanoorti. Next base: position 120,284,580 of record NC_143553.1, read on the forward strand.
CTAACCTCTGAAAATTTTCCAACTACAAACATTCATTAAGATTCTAGTTCAAGTTTCGTGTTTAAAAATATCCCGTTATTCTAAGGAACAGTACCACTTTGAGAAAGTAACTTTAATTACGAAAATCAGTGAGTTCTCCCATGATGCTAAATTAGTAATTATATCTATTTCCTCGAACACCAAATTAAATGCAAAAATAGTTAATTTGCAATTCAGAAAATTAGCAACAGTTATTATTCACTTTACGGTGCTCAATTTCTATGCACTGAAATTCCTGAGAGAAATGCCACATTGTTAGGTAAATAAATGAGCATACGAACAGAGCAACAACACAAAAATTAGTATATTTAGCACGTGTTACTTGCTGTTAGAAACTTTTCCAAATGTCGTCCTGGAATTTCATTATCGCGTACAAAGGTTTTAAAAAGTAAAAATCGAAGGTAGCAGTATTTATTTCCCTGCGCTGCTGTGAGACGTCGGAACTACATTAGTGTAAACCTTGTTGAGTGTTTAATAATGGCATGCAATGTAATTAGGTGTGTACATAGAAAAAAGTTTAATCAGTCAATTACATTTCCGATTCTAGATAACTAAACAAAAAGAAACTACTAATGCATGGTTGAAGTAATTTTATATACATAAGATACCAATTACCTAAGAATTTTATAAATGTGATTAATTTTCTCCGTAATTAGTAGACATATTGATGTAAAAAAGATCAGTTATATTAAAAGCTAATGGGCAGAGAGATATTGGATAATTAAAGATAAAAGAACAGTAACATAAATGGTGGTAAATTGTTTGCAGGAATCTTGTGTGTGTGTGTGTGTGTGTGTGTGTGTGTGTGTGTGTGTGTGTGTGTGTGTGTGTGTGTGTGTGTGTGTGTGTGTGTGTGTGTGTGTGTGTGTGTGTGTGTGTGTGTGTGTGTGTGTGTGTGTGTGTGTGTGACAATAGACTAACTTCGTAAACAGGGGACCTTTGAATTTGGAATCAATAGTAGGACCCAATTGAACCGTCAAGGACTTTGTTGCTTTACTAAGATAGCCACACGTCACAGTGTTTCGAGAGCAAGAATGCAGGATAAACAGAAAACTTCAACTCAGTGTCAGGCACTGATGAACTTTTTTTTTTTGTTTCCCGAGCAAAAACAACTGATCGATGCAGGATGCTCACCAGGATTGATAGAATCTTCCAATACAACAGACCTAATTCAACTAATTCAGGCAACTATGTAGCTCTGAGCACATTCAGGAACTTTATGTAGTTTACTCAGACCATTGTACAATAACAGATATTCGGTTCTGTTAATGTGGTCAGTTTATCCATGTCTGAGGAGCATGGTAGATGAGTGAATATAATATCTTATTCCATTGTTACATGGATGTCTGTGAATATTTTTAAGTGGTAGAGAATTTTCCTTTGTGTCGTTTGAGACCGCCACCTTCTTTATCAAAGATCTGAAACGCCTCGAAAAAAAAACATTATTTTGTTGTTTTACCCTTACTCTACCCATAACAATAATTGTGCTAATACCTCGCTAACTTTCGTGGGTCGATTCACATAAGTGTATTATATATTATTATTTTATATTAAAATGTATTTATTTCTTACAGGGTATAAAAAGTGTTATATACACATGGGTGTTATAATACAAAAACTTGCATTGTTTCAAAACTAGCGCAACAGTTGTTCAATTGGCGCATGCGCTGATTTTTATGAATGCAAAGAACAAAGGTGTGGTCATGTGATGGAATCGAAAACAGCGTCGAGAGTGATAACGATATTTATATCTAGCATGGCCTTTGGGTTTCTATAGCTATTAAATGTCTGTTGGGTTTAATTTGACCAAAATAACTGGAGGCGTTGTATCTGTTTTGAATCAGACCGAAGTACAACTGTTGCTAACTTTTTATATCGATTTTCCTTCTTGTTAAAGTTGTTAACTCGAGTTGACTTGCCTTCGAAGCCCACGGTCCAATGCTATACCTCAAATTCACCTTATTGCTGCGTTTTTTATTTTTTTTTATTTCATAATTTTATGAAAAGTTCTAAACTGTTTCAGAAATACAAACTGTAACGTTTTTAACATCAGAACCAAAACAGGATATATGCAAATCTCCGATTTTCAGTTAATTAAAACATTTCTATTCATATGATTTCATCGTATGGATTAAAGAAAAGAGCAAAACCTCTCATGGTCAAGAGTAATTTACTTTGTTACTGAATGAGTTCTGCATTTTAGAAGTTAGCAACTACTTTTCTTTACTTTATTGATCAGAGAGCGCTACATAAATCATATCAATCCCTAAGATCTAACGGTCATTTGAATAACTGATTTCTTAAACTTGTTCTGTAAGACGCTATCGTATTTAATAAGAAATTAAATAAAATTGGAATGAGGTGATAACTTTTGATATGGTGTCAGTGGAGATAGATTGACGCCACAGAGATGGGATTGAAACAAGTCAGAATGCATGTGTATTCTGACTTGTTTTAATCGCGTGAATTCGACGTTGTTATCTCAGCTAATTATAATATAATTAGCTCAGATTACAATGTGCTAGCATATTGATTAGAAAGTACCGAAATATACATCCCTGTAATTATCTAGGTTATGATTCATCATTATTAATTAATCTTCGTAATCTCTCTCTTTCTCTCTGCACAAGGACTTATCAAAAATGGACCTTAATTAGTTGATGTCAGTGGGAAGAATTTAAGATTTGTTAATTAGAAGCAGTTAATTGTGGATCAGCTGGTTTAGATAATGACCATCCCAGATAATAGTAGTTCACAGATCACTTATTAATATTCTTTAGTTAAGAACGGCTGTAATAATTCGTGAGTTATTTGAGAATATTCAGGGACTAAACTTTATATTTAAAAATAATGAAAAGTTTCTACCTTGTGCGTGTCTGTGTGTGTCACAAACGAAATCAATATCCAATAGGATAAAATCAGTCCAAAAATATAATCGCCTCTTGGCTTTCTGTAATTCGATTTATTTTTACTTTCGATCTATTTATTCTGAAAAAAAAAAGGTAGCCCTAATCAAATATCTAATAGCATGATTAAGATCATGTCCGAAGATAAAAAAAAAATGAACAGTAGATATTGAAATAGTATCGGTGTGTCGTTTTCTGCATCGATTTTATGTTTTTAATTGTTTTTGTTTTGTTTAATTTTTTTTTTTTCATTGCACATTAGAGTACCTTGGTTTACTATTGAAAATAACACAATAAAGCCGTATTTACGGCAGTAAATACGGAAAAAATACGGCTTATCGAAGAAAGCAAACCATATAGAGGTCTCTTTGACTTCCTTTCATATTTTTAAAATGAAAATTCTATAAAAATCAAATTCGAAGTTTCCCGGTATCTGTCTTTGCATGTATTGAATTTCAAACAGTGCGATTCATTTCGGTTTGTTCGCTGCAGATGTGGCTGACATTACCATCAATCATGTTTTGCTTGTCTGTTATTTGCTGCTCCATGACTTAGAAGCACAAGTAATATCTCTTCTTTGTGTGATCAATGCTTGTCAAACATTAGCTACCTTTTCTCAAAAGGCTTTTTTTTAATAACAGTTATTAAATATGCTTGCCTTATGAAATTATGAGGCAATGTGTGAATGTAGAAAAGTAACCTTTAGGGGTTCCCGTTTTTTATTTCCCGAATATTTTGAATCCTGTCTGCCATAAGGTGTTTAGCAGTTTTATTTGTTTTCGAATATTTTAATGATTTTAAGATTTTTAACATACATATTAAGCTACTATTCTTATAGTCTAAATATTTCAATCTAATTATTCTATTTCTAGAAGGATGTCACGTACTATCACCCAGAATATACATTACAGATTTCTTTTTTTAAATCTCTTCATAGATGTGAGACATAATATAAAAATGTCACTTAAGAACAATTTTTGTTAATTAAAAAAAAATAAGAAAAAAATACCGATATCCAGTTGATCACATCCTTGTTAAGATATCAGAAATAAAGGAAGTGGTTTGGTTCGTTTTCCCTACAGAAGCCCAAGAAGGTACATCAGCTTCATTTTCATACTATATATATATATATATATATATATATGTATATATGTTAAAGATACCAAGCTATTTTAAACCTGGTTTTACTCCATTTGCCAAGTAAGCAAACAGACAAATAAGTCAAGTTTGCGCCTGCACATAATGCAAGTCTAGCTGACCCTGCAGGTAGTGCAAGACTAAGGTAACTCATGGTAAAAGTAGAATAAGCTTTGATCACTAATCTTAATATTTACCCATAATGCAAAACCCATCTCCTGGAGGAGATGTATGGTGCTTTGTATTAAAGGCAATGGGCCACTACCCAGACCGGTTTCGACCTTTATTGAGGTCTCATCAAATATATATATATATATATATATATATATATTTTTTTTTTTAAGCAAGATATTTCTAAGTCTGGCTCCCACTGATGAGATCTCAATAAAGGTCGAAACCGGTCTGGGTAGTGGCCCCTTGCCTTTAATGCATAGCATCGTACATCTCCTCAAGGAGATGGGCTTTGCATTAAGGGTAAATATTAAGAATAGTTATCAGAGCTTATTCCGACTTAATGGAATGTTGATGAACATAAATGCTGGCAGAATAGAAGTATGTAACCCAATTTCTGAACATAATTAAATTTTTCATTCGGATATAAGCGATTCATGATGTGGAGTATAAACGAAGAATAGGTAATCCAAGACTGACTTGTGAAACAAAACGAAGTAAGACAATCATACACGCAAGCTACTGTTAGTAAAAAAAATTTAAACATCATTAACAAGCTAAAAAATACGACATGAAGATGTTTTTTTGTATACTTTAGCAAAAAAAAATATTGCTGGATGTGTGTGTACGTGAAAACTCATCAGCAGAACATGTATTTAATTTTTTTAATTGGTGATCTTGGAACAATAAATGCAGATATCATTATTAAGAAATCTGCAACTGCCTGAAGAAATATGGAGAAAACAAGACACATCTGATCAAACCGTATTTAACCATTTAACGCAATAATAATTATCTTTCAAATTCAGTATTAAGAATTACAACAATGAACACAGTTTGGAACTTTTTTTTTCTTTTTTTTGTTAATGGCAAATGAACGCAACCGAAATGTTGAATGTAGGAAGGTGTAATGCACATGGTTCTCGCATCTGTCGTATGTTAATTTATTTTAAGATTTAGCCTTTTTCTCAGGAAACAGAATAAAAACTACCGTATATGTGCACTATATTATGAAAATAGATTGGATTACTACTTTCGGTAATTGAACGTTATATGTCAGAATAATTTAAGACATTTTTTGGGTTTTTGTGCTGAGTTTTCGCTAAACGTGTGATAAAAATCGATAGCCAGACTAGAAGGAAATGCATAATTTAAAACCAGGACAATTTAAATTTTGTCTTTTTTGCGATGCTTCATCATGTGTAAACTAGAAAAAAAAGTTAATCGATTAATCAATAAATTAATTTTAATTCAATATAATTACAGGCAGAAAATTTTATCGATTTCATTAAAAAAAAACGTTAATAACATAACCCAACCAAGTGGAAACTACCAATTAAAAAACAATATCAGGTTTATTGAAAAGTAATCAACCCAGTTAATCAATTTTATTCCTCAAGTTTCATCAAATATGAGAAGTTTGGTGGCATTTTAAAAATTACAGAACGGTTATGTTTTGTTCCTTAATTGTTAAACATTAGAAATATCTGCTAACAAAAAAGTTAACCTGCTGGTTTATTTTACTATCATTTATATGTGTGACAAATGTGGCCACCCTGACATCAATACAGGATGAACCCACTTTCGTGTTTGCCTTATTTTTGGCTATTCTTTGAGATGTATGGAAACACAAGCGGAATTTGTTTGTCATGCGATCTGTCTTCTTCTTCTTCTGTGGAGTTGAGACATACTTGTCATGTTTGAAGAGTAACTCGAAAAGTTATGACATAAGCCATTTTAAATGCAAGTTGACTTCTTTGTGTTCTGTCACAAGAACGAACTCATCTTTTCATTGTTAAAGGAAAAAAGAAAAGCTGGGTGTTCGGTTGGCAAGCACATTACAGAATCTTTCTTTCTCTCTTTCTGTCTCTCCCCCCTTTAAAAAGAATAGGAAAAAAAAGAAAAACAAACAAACAAAATAAAAAACAGATGAAACTGCATTTGTTCCAATGAATATATTAATGAGTAGCAAGACTTCTTAGTTTTAATTCTCTGCTTGAGAGATCTGTTGTGCGTAGTCATCACAGCATAATACGTTTATTCCAAGCATTACCAGAAATATGTATTAAGATGCGTTAAATGTTTAATTTGATTGAATCAAACATGTTGTTAGTATGAACTGTGCATCATAAACATACAGCTGCATATATGCGTACCTACAACGCTGAAGTACTTTTCATGTGTTTATCTTTGACAAACAGCTAGTTGAAATACTGTATAATGGAACAAATTCATGCACTATAAAACGCATTTTAGGAATTGGGGAATTTTTTTGTTGTCTGAAAAGGTAAAAATAATCGAGACCAGCACTGCTCTCTAAAATTTTGAACAAACGTCATTTCAAGATGGTTAAGGCATTAGAGTGAGCTGAAATATTTTTCTGTCAACAGAATATAAATTCGTATCATTTTGCATCTGCATATATTGAGGATTTTTTTTAAGTGGAAACAGTCTATTTTGAAACTTATATGTAATGCTCTCGTAGCCAGTTTTCTGAATTTTGGTATTCATCAGGATACCATCTCGACTTTTTGAATGCGGCCTTAGTTTTAAGTGTCACTTCGAAGGGTAGCGCCTAAAAGAAATCACGAGCATACTAACAGTGAATAATCATTTCATTTCAAATTTTATATTTTTAACCTGTTGATCCGCTTCTATCTGGATATCATTCACGAAGTCTACGTTATGACCTACATTTCAATAAGTGCTGATAAGTTCACTGTTTGATTTCCTCGTTGATCGATCGACCGATGACAATCAAAACTGTTTGATATGAAAGCCAACTGCTGACATCTAACTTCAAAGAAAGACGTAGCAGGAGGCTACCTTACCTATCTTGACATATCTTAGTAAGCGAACTCAGGGTGTGGGTAATGCTATTTCCTCAAATAAACATTTTTCATCTTACTGTCACTTATCTTTTATCCTTTATTGCTTTCACTGTGTGCTCGTATCAAACTGCTACGGTCCAGTGGTTCTTGCAGAAAAGAAAGCTTTCGTATACAGTTTGCCTTTTTCTATTCTTCTTAACGTCGCATAGTTTCCTTTTAAAACATTCTTTTAACCAATTTACAACCGTCAATTCTGATGGATTATAAACATGAGACATTTTACGAATTTATTTTATTTAATCCTTTCCCAGATGAATTATAAAAGTGACATTTCGAAACTTAAAAATACCCGAATATAAATATCTTAAAAAATAATAAGATATCATGGAACCTAATTAATTTATTATTAAATATGTGGGATTAATAATTACGAATTATTTAAAATTAATTGATAATATAAAACATAAAAATATGAAAACTCAAAAATCTCAATCATGAAACATTCGCCATATTTACAAGAAAAGGGCTCTATCTCACATTATAACATTTAAAAATAGCAAATGAACCAATTTTAATAGAATTAGTCCCTTTTGAGCAAAAAACATAAAGCAAATAAATTCCATCGTTAATGAAAAATCAAAAAAAACATTAGAATTCAGGCAGACATTGTGTAGGTGCAAAAAAGGATTGTGTCAGAAATAATCGCTTTGAAGGACTTATCTTTCAAATTAATATCATTAAATAAAATTAAAATACTTAAAGAATTATTTCGAAGATAATTACTTAGTATATTTATCTAGTACTTTTTTTGAGAGCGTAGGAAGAATTAGCAGTTACCATTCTTTTTCTTTTTTGTGTGTGTATGTGTGACTCAATTGATTTGTCATTGAAATGATATCCATTTCAATCACATATATTAAATATCACGTGGTCAGTCAGCATAATATATTAAGGTAAGATTCACGGCTTATAACAAAAATTAGATAGAATTTATTCAGAATATATTTCAATATATTTTGAATAAATATATTAAATTGATGATGTCCAACGTTACGTGGACATCATCAGTGAGATAGACCGTTAACTACATTCAAAAGGTTAATCAAATGAGTCATAAATCATGCGTATCTTAGCTCGGTCGCAGCTGATGCATATAATATTACACTATTAGAGTTCAAAGGAGCAATTGCAGTAAGTAGGGTATATTAAAATGATAAAATACTCATAATTACTATTAATTAAAAACGTGCAAAGAATTAATAGTGATCATTTCCTACTACTTGGATATTGGCATACAGTCTGATTGCTTCTGGTTCGCGAGATTTCTTAGCGTTTTACATGTTTCAAGGAAAAGACGATCGAATTTAAACTTTGAACTTGCTGGAAGTTTCGTCGGGTTCCTTTGAACTCTAATAGTGTAATAACATATACTTTAGGTGCGGCCAAGATGCGAGCTAATATACGCGTGATTTATGACTTAGGATTTTGATTCACTTTTGAATGTACTTACGTGGTCTTACGGTCTACTTTTCTCTGACGATATCCACGTAATGTTGGATGAAATATGTTAGAGTTTTTGAATAAATTTTATCTAATTTTTGTTAAGCCATGAAAGTTATTTAAATAGGTCTACTGCACATGTTCACTTAAAGTTATTAATAAGCATAATATATAATATAAATATATGTATAATACTTTTAAATACGAATATTATATTCAGAGAATAATAATTAATAATTAGTTTCTTTCAAAGATGAGTTCTTTAAAGCACACGTTTATTATAAGATATTGCGTGCAAGGTAATTTTGGTTGTCTTTGACCTTAATAAATTGAGTCCTGTCTGAGGTGACAAGTCAGGCACATATCTGTGGCCTGACTTGACACTTCCGACAGGACACTATCATTATACTCTTGATGCGATTTTTTTTATATTGAAACTTTAGGAAATGCGATAAAAATAACTCTGATATATATTACTTAGAAATTACTTGAATAGCTTAATAGGGTTAGTAGATCAGTTAATCACCTTAACTTTCCAATATTAGATTTTTTTAAAAATTTTGACTAATGAAACTTCAGGTTATTAATTACGCTGATTGGAGTGCGCTTGAAGAGACTAGGGAGGCAGGAAATCTGGATTCAAACCTTGATTTCCCATCTGCATTCACTAATAGATTATTAAACAGGAAAATGAAACTCAGGGTTGAGATGATAATGATACTAGCGACGACGCAAAGCTTAATTTGTTAAGCTGAGAAATACTTTAGCAAATAGGAAGAAGGGCTTTATTATCAATCCCCTTATTAGGTCTTAATCCGCACTCATGTGATGTATACGTATCTATTTCCCTTGGGTTTCAGAGAGAGATATAAAAATAGTGAGGAAGGATACACAGGTGGATGACGAGAATGATATCTAGATTATATAAAATCCCGACTTTTCCTCAAGGATAACCCTGCGACTTCCCTATGGGACTGGCTAACTCACATTCAGTTGAAAAGACCTTGTAAAAAGTTTCTCAAAGATGGGATGCGAAACCAGGACCTTTTAATCAAAGAGCCTCGTCAATACCGATCGAGGCATGGAGGATATATTGTATGGAGTATGTGGTTTCCATCCATTAAAGGTTATTAGTAAGCCTATAATATATTTGTACCATGGGGTGATTAAGGATGCTATCAAATTATCGCATTTTTGTTACTTTTGTAATTATGCGTTATGATAATCGAGAAATGGAGTTTGCCTACACTTGTAGAATTGCCATTATGTTTCAATAGTTGTGGTAGTTATTACAATAAGGAAGACTAAAAAAACTAGAATTCATATATTTTATTTGGCATAATCTCGAAATCAGAAAAAAAAAAAGAAATCGAGTACTTTTGTCAAATACGCATTTAGAGAGTTTATGATCGGAAGTCATCAATTGTACGTACAATGTATACAGTTTGTAAAAGAGGGCAGAAAAAAGGGCGAATTGGTGTCCATATCGTGCAAACTTCATAATAAAATCTTGTAAAAGAATCGCTTTAGTAATATGACCCGAAAAACAACCCGAATATAATAAATGCAGAAGATATTTTTGAAATCACGTATACAGAAACAGGTAAATAAAATAACTGAGGGATAGTGTCAGCAAACAAGGGACGAAGGGAACCTTGTAATACATAATGTCAAAAGGTAGGGTTCCTTGTTTTGATTGCTAACTCCTGATAACTTCCGGTATTATTTCTTATATTGTTTATCTACGAAACGCTTCCCTATCTAGGACCACGTGTGATTTATGAATGTTTGAGTATTATAATATCACATCCCTCTTAAACCATATCTTTATACGGTACAGAGATATAAAGAGATTTTTTTAAAAAAAAGTGCGACTTCGCTGCTTAACCAGTGATGAAACTCTTTTGACGCACTGTGGTGTTTACATCAAAGAAAGATTATCTCACATTATCAGTCTCCTACTGTTAAATTAATTCAAAAGAAAATAATTATTTAGAAATAAATAATACAACAGTAATATATATATATATAACTCATTTTCTCTGAAATGTCGATAAAAATGTGTTCCAGGCTTCTATTGTTTCACTAAATGTACGATTTTCATGACTATAGAACCTCTTTGTTCCCCACAGTTTACTTTCACAGCTGAAGATAAGCATTGTGTGTGCAGTTTATTTAGATTTACATTTTTCTAGTATTGCTAAGAAGAAAAAGAACTGAAACCTGCTTTCACGTGCGTTCAAATTTACGGAAAACATTATCTGCCAAAGGTAGGCGACTTGGGTGTAATAAGTTTCCGAAAATCATCCAACTTGACGTATACACCTGACATGCATTACTATCAAGGAAGCACACATCACGCAGCTTGTCTAGTTCATTTACTTGAATAGTATCGAACTGTTTAAAGGTAGCCTTTCTTTTCTTGCCGTTACTTCATAATAGAAGTTCGAAAACTTTTCAAGTTTCTCCTCAGAGTAAGTTTACCTCAGCTGTAATGGAATTTTTATTGGAAAACAAATATTACCTGAACTGCCTACTAATAAACCGAAGTCTGGTCTGTTTTCCTTACGAAGCATTATTGTTTCAGTAATTCTCACACACATTATCTTTTTTTCAGAGAAAATGCCATCGAAGTTTATTGAATAAATATAATGGTGTTAGATTAGATTTTTGAAATAATGCATTTTGCATCTGTATGGAAGACAAGAGCACTTTTTTGGATGGTTTATAAACATGTATACGAGAGAAAAAAATCTAGTATTTTTGAACGCAAAGAAATTCCAAAGCCAGTTTTTTTTTCTTTTTTCTTTTCAAAATTCTATTTTTAATTGAATTTATCAAACATCGTTTTTTTAATATATATATATATTTTTACTGTGATCTATTTCTTTTTATAGATTATTTCATAAACTACTAGTTACTAGTTCGTCAAATTCGTATTATTTTTTCTTCATCATATTAAAGTGATTTTATAATTAACGTATGAAAACGGGTGAACATTGTGATTGATTTGCTGGAGAGAGAGAGAGAGAGAGGAAGACACGAAATAATATTTCTTTAGTATTTTTCGGAATTGTTAATTTCACCATCAAGTTCAGATTGACAAATTCCACTCTTAATAGAGTTTCTAGTACTGCACCATTGCTCAATATTTAATTAATGTGAAATGTTTTATGCTCAAATGGCCATGACGCCAAGTAATTGCTAGCTTACTGTGCTTATAACAGATTTTTTACCTTTATTTTCTTTATTTTCCAATCCACAGTGTCATTATTTTAAATTAATTTTTTCGTAGCATGTTTTTGGCTATCTGATATCTATTTCTACATTCAGTCATCGGTTTCTTATATTCAACACTTTAAATTATATACCGTCTCAGCTCTTATTTTCATGTACCAAGTTATTTATCCTCTTTATCCGGAAAAGATGCATACAGGTATGTCAAATTAATATCCTTTAATTAAAAAAAATCTCATTTAAGCTCCCTAGTGGCTGATGTGGATGAAATAGTGAGAAAAAATTGCACTTCTTATCCATGTTATTCAATAGGTGTTACAGAATCGTTTCTAGCTTTAGCTGGAAACGTCTATAGACGCTATGGCCGGTTGGGGGTGTTTTAATCATATCTTTAGTCAAGCTGTGATAAAGGGACTTCTCCATTGCCAAACTTGCTGAGCTACTTAATTTAATATTGAAAAAATAGGTGCATCATGAAGTCCGATAACTTTTAATGAGAAATATTTTTTATTTATTCATAATGTCACTATATTATATATTATTATCTATTTAGGAGCTAAGAGTATTTCACTGTCAGATAATTAAGTACACAACTTCATGTAATAAGCACAAATAAGTAAAAATGTAGAACATCTATTACGGATATGCAACAATATTTATGGAAAAAAAAAAATTAACGCTATAGATGAACTGATTAACACAATCAAAAATCTATCAAAATGGGAAATGACATTGTATAAGCCAATTACGCAGACTGATCTAATTGCGCATGCGCCAGTATGGTTGTATGTGGTCATAGCTGTCGATTTCACAGACTGTGCTGATTTAATTTATTTCGATTTTCATTAAGATATCGTCTATCAATTATTATGGATAAAAACAATGCGATATTTTTACATTTCCTTGCATTGCAAAATCAATCAGATAAAGATATGACGTAAAACTCACATCCTGAAAAATTATATATATATACAGTACTTTCCTAATACCGGCTCCAATTTTTACATTTTAGTCTCCGTGCAATATTTGTTAATATGGACTCCATTTCATTCATAAGGATCGTTACGTTTATGGAGCACGAATTGATCATAAACATGAATTATGCTGACGCTAAAATAGTTTGAAGTTCTCTCCTGACGGTATTATTATTGGGAAGTTTCTTCCTTACATTTGGATACAATGAAATCGATTTCTCTCTCTCTCTCTCTCTCTCTCTCTCTCTTCCATCACCGTAATAAAGTGTCAAATTTAGCTTTTTTGTTATGATGCCGCAACATTCATGTCTCATATAACCTCATTATATCTCCGTTATAGCGGCAAAATGATTGTTGCAATAACTGCAATTGTGCAGTTTGTCTTTAATATATGATATTTCATGTTTTGATCATTAGTCTTAGAGTAAATCACCCAATCTTAAAGGTTTTCTATCAAGTGGTGAACACCACCACACAATATTTCATCATTGATCCCTATGAGTTCTAAAATGATGATGATGAGATCATTGAAATGAAATTGTGTGTGTGTGTGTGTGTGTGTGTGTGTGTGTGTGTGTTCTATACAAGAAGATATGGGTCACTCCTGACTGAAATAATTGATCCCTTCAGGGTATGAGGAGAACCAATTGATGGCTCTTCGGTGATATGTTCAAAGAGTGGGAGGGTAGGGAGCATGAAGTGTTCGTTGTCCGCGGGCGTCACAACTCTCCGGTCGTGTGTGTTGAAATAGGATATGATTTGTATCCCTAGAATGGGGGGGGGGAAGGGTTGGATGAGAGAGATGTATATGTTTGTTGTCTAGAGGGTTGTGAGTAGGAATTAGGGATTTTTGCATCCCTTAGCCTCGGGGGTGTTTTGCTTGCGGGTGCGTTTTTTTTTTTTTTTTTGTGGGATGTTGGTGTAGATTTGTATAAATGTGAGATTTTGAGTGGTGCGGAAGATTAGTGGGGTAATCGGCTTTTCTAATGTTGTTGTTTGAATTTCGAGTAGGTGTGTTTCCCCGCGCATATTGCAATTCTTGGAAGGGAGGATTAGTTAATTTTCTTCGTACATACATTTTTATTTTTATTTATTTATTTGAATAAATAAATAAAAATAAAAATATTGGGTTTTATTTTATAAAAAATTTTATAAAAAATAAAATTCTTGGGTTTTGTATTTCATGGAGGAAATGATGTAGTAAATTTAAATTCTCATTGATTTATTGACGTTTTAATAAATTTTCTATATGATTAACGAATATTGGTAAAACTGTAATTGAATATAAGTTTAATTTATTTAATTCATTGATGATCAGATGCACTGTTGTCTGATTTTTTAAAGGTTTATGATTTTTGTATTGCAGCATAGATTACTAGACTTGGACAACAAATCCAACAATCAGAAATACAGAATCAAGTTCAAGTCAGCCACAGGAAGAAAAACAAACATCGAAATACACGCACACTACAAGAATCAAAATCAGCAAATAGACATTTTTCTATTCCTCCTTTACACGTGGAGGCGAAGAGAAGTAACGTTTCAAGAAATGAAACTTCTTAACCGTTAAGACAAATAAAACATCTAAGATAAAACATCCGTCACTACTACGGAAGTTGTCAGCCACTTAAAGAAAAATGAAAATTTTAATCTATTTTCAAAATGAAAAACAACAAACAATAATTACAAAACCAACATCACAACCACCAAGCAACAGACACCGTCCAAGCGAGAATTGATTTCGACTCACCCTACATAACTATGAAAATTATGTCAGACAAATAGAGCGAAAGGAAATATTAAAATCGACTGTCAAACTGAAAACCAAGAAACAATACATCTACAATAATCATTGCCCCTACAAAAAAACACAGACATTATCGCGACACTGGAAGAATACAATTTTTCCCCCTACAAAAGAAGGGAAAAATACTCCTGTTATTAATCCCTTAATATACAAAGACGTCTGTGACACGTCTTTTGTTTACTGCACCAAAATTGATTTTGAATTTTGGTTTCACATATAAATACAACCGAATATAGACGCTAGACAATCTTGTGCCTATTTCCTTTCAGCCGAGAAAAGTTGCCAACGGCGTGTATCGGCTATTTCATTTGCGTTTGCACAAATTCATCATTATTTTTCAAATAATCATGAATTTGATCCAGCAAATCACCCTCGCCTAAAATTAGCCCAAAAAATTGGCAGAAAAACGACCACTTTCTGATTTTTAATTGGTACGTTAAGGGGTTAAGCGTTTGTTGTACGGATAACTAATCAGTGGATTTGAAATATTTGTAGAAGATTGAGAACTCGTTTATTTCTGGAAAGCATGCTTTCCAGATTACGTCAAGATAAATAAAATATAAAGAAATTAATGAAATAAAAAAATTCTCGGTGCACCAACAGTACTAATGTACTATAGGTGGTATCACACACATACAAATTATGGCAGAATTTTGATATAATAATACGTTTAAAAAACTGGTTAGACATGAGATCGATGAAAGTAAATATTGAAAGAAAGCACTTTCATTTACACATTTTCTTAACTACATGATTAACAGTGTGAGTTGAATTTATATAAACAAACATGAAGACTCATCTTGGTAGAAAATTCAATGTGAGACGCTTTCATCTCATACAAGGGGAAGATTTACCAATTCGCATCTAACTTCCCATACTAAGAAAGCTAACAGCAATAATCAGTTCACTTTTATTGAATAAATATGTTTGTTCACACAAGTGGATGATTGAAAAGAAGGTCAATAAACATAAGATTTTGTGCGATTGGCAAAACGGCCATTAAGATTTTGAACGTTGCTGTAGGTTTTCTGAAGAAAGGCAGAATTTTTGAATTATGGCCGAAGGAGCTAAGACTATGAAGCCGTGGCAATATCTCTGATAAAATCATTTGTTTTAGCGAAGATTTGTCTGCTATTTAGGAAGAAAAGGTTTCCCTTTCCACATCTAAGCAAGAGAATATGTTATCATAGCACGTCGGACATTCCAAAGAAAGAGAGGATTTTGAAGATAATTACATAAGAATAATCATTAGTGGGCAAAGGATTTATTGATTGACCTATTGGGATGCATCTGCAATTGATTGTAGTGTCATGCTGTTTATGGGCCAATCATAAATATCGAAGGCTCGTTTTAAAAACTAGTAATCAAAATAACTTCCCAAAAATTAATTTCTTAGCATTACATCCTAGGGGATCAAAATAACATTTGAAAATTAGTGAAATTTGGAAGTAATATTTGGAAATTTGTGCATGTGATGAAGTTCATATTTTCTAGCCGAGTATAAAATATTTATCCACCTTCATATTAAATGGCTTATGCAATATTTCGAATCCTTCTTATATTTGTAAATATTAAATGCAATGTTTCTTAGTAAATTTATGAAGAATCAAGGATGAAATACTCTGAAATGTTTCTTATTTAAAGAGAAATTAAAATATTGTGTTCACAGCGTATATCCTAATATTTCAATATTACACTCCTCTTAGCCTATGTTTCCAAATAAAACAAATCAAGAATTTGTTATGTTGTAATAGTTCTGTTTTCATTACGACGAGTTAATTTCTGTTACTCGTACCGAGATCCCGATCAGTCTTCTTCACTACAAAAAATCGTTGATTTGTGGAAATTTATAATTTATTTGAAGTGCCTCATAGTGAAACAATAGGTTGGAACGATTGCCTAAGTTGAGTGAATGGTTACTTGAAGTAACCATTCACTTAACTTCCTAACGTCTTGAGGAAAAACCCTAACGTCTCCGGTAGGGAAAAAAAAAAAACTTAAACGTACGTGTATGAGATTACGCAATCCATGCTAAGTTTAAAATCTCTCCTTAAATCTTCTCGCTTGCCTTTGAAACCAGATCTTTCCAGTTTTAACATGTTTGTTGTGCTTTCTTTCTACCGCCATAAGTAGCAGATCAAACATTTCTTCAATAGATTAAATATTACTTTATATTTGGCAGAAAGCCCAAGAATGTGGAGATATCAAAACGAATAACCAAGTGAATTTTTGCATTTTTTTTTTTATCATTATCGTAAAGAACGGTGCATTTATTTGATCATCGAGAAAAATTGCGTGATACTGCAGCACTTAGAACTGAGTTTTTATGTTTGGTTTTCGAGTATTTGATTTCTTTTAATTTTACTTCATAGCTCTTATCATTTCGTGCTCAGTGATGCGATGCATTTATTCAATGTATAAAGCCTCAGTCGGCGTTTTAAAATATTTATAAAACAGTCTAGTGATTCGCGAACGATTTTTTCCTCTCTCTCTCTCTCTCTCCCGATCAAAGAAAGAAATATTTAAATTATAAAACCATTAAAAATATAAAAATATCTTCTAGAAAGGTTGCATCTCGGTATCTTCAAGAGGAAAAAAAATTTTTTTTTCTCTGAATACTATTCATAGTTTATATACTCGTATTTATGATTTTTAAGTATTTATAGTCCACTGAAAAATTATATCTACCTGAGGGTATTTTAATGTGATTAAAAGATTTAATCGTAGATATCAATTAAATAAATGCTTTCATTGCATAGTATTAATATTTCAAGTACAACCAGCAGGTAAGTAAATAAGTGTTTTTAACCCTCTTTATGCATGCTCTTTCGGAAGAGATTTCAGATATTTAAATAACTCAGGAAAATATCATTATTCGCGTATATAGATAATAAAAAAATGATCAAAGAACACCCACTAAGTCGCTGAATAAGTAGTAAGTCTTAAGTTTTTTTCATGCATACTCTTTCGTAAGATATCCTTCATGATTTTTAAATTCCTAAGAATATTACTCATCTTTAACTGATATTGCACCTTGATAGAAGAGAAAGTTCGGGAAAATAAGGCACTGGTAATTTGTGGTCTGTTTTGTTTTTGATTTTAAATAAAAAATACGATTACGGTACATCTAAGGAAATGAAAATGCTTCGTTGTGCTCTAGGTTGAACACGGAATGTAGCGGATTAGCGTTTGCTGTTTCCAATACGACAACAAGTTAAGTTCATCTTGAGCACAATTGAAAACATGATCATACCTAATGACGCTCAGCGTGAAATGGTTGCGGTATGAGAATTCTACCATGGTAGTTGAATACTTTTGATAAAAACTTGCGAAACAAACTTCATGTCACGGAAGTATGTTTAGGTTTAATATAATCTTCAAAAACAGAATAAATTCACAACACGAGCAGCGACTCAGGCGCCCAAGAACTTTCAGTGCCTTAATTAGAAAAGGCATCTTCTTCTTCTTCTTCTTCCTTAGCTTATTGAACCTGTAGGGTTTCTTTGCTGCAAGTACCAACGTTTTCATTCATATGTTTTGAGCTCTTTCAGTTCTAGTGCTGGATTTCCATCTTAGCTAGGTCTTTTTGGATGTTATCTTCCCAGAGCTGTTGCAGTCTTTCTCTAGTCACTTTCCAACAGGACTTATCCAGAACTCTTGGTTAAGCCAATATCTGCTCTTGTCGGCTATTCTTTCCACATATCCAACTCATTTCAATCCGATAGCTGTAATTCCATCAGTTAGTAGTGGGATATATATACACACATCACATAGTCAATACTTATGTCTTCTTTTACATTCACGTGTTATGTTATCTCTTATGTGTCCAAAGACTTTTCTAAGGATTTTATCTTGAGAGATCTGCAGAGCTTTTGCATCTTGGTCCATTATATTCTAGGTTTTTGCTACATATAGAACGATAGGTATAATCAGAAAAGACAAACGAATTAAACTGAGCAACACACACAAATCGTCAATAATATACTTGAGTGGAAGACACAATTATATTACAATTTGGAGATTCCGAAACACACACAGGTTAGGTTTGCATCCAGATTTTCATCTCTTTGGAAAAGGAGACCCTTCAGAACCCTTTAGATCTGCAGATAACACTATAAGGAATTGCCGATGTGAGGTTCCCACATGCCTCAAATAAATTCATAAATGAATCAAATTTTGGTTTTTGAAAATTCCCATGTACATTACAGTAAAAGTTACGAGGATAAAGTAGGATGATAACAGAAAAATAACAATAATAAAAAAGAGCGTTTTAGTAGAATTCTGACAAATCTATCTTTTGATCATCGGACTCAAAGTTTTGAAATTGCAGATTTCCAAAAACAAAGCAAGTATATTTTCGCAACTCAAAAGCAATTAAAAATGAACAGAAGTAATTGTGCTAACATCTCAGAGATGCTAAACCAAGAAGGAATAAACGATTAAAAATGAAAAACCAAATAAAATAAACGAACATTCAGTAGACCTCTCTCGCTATTAAGTGACCCTTCGGGAAGTTGTATACCTTGATTTCGTTTGCGAAGTAAATTATTCAGAAAAAGACGGCTATCCCCCTCGATCGTGAAGAACATTGAAGAATCTAATACCCTATAACATAATGAATGAAGATCTCTCCATGAAATTCTCTTTTGCCCGTCTTTAACGATAGTTTGTTCCCTGTTTGAGTATTGCTGAAATCAAAGCCAGTCACTATACCATCCACTGTTTACGAACAGCTTTTTCTGTTAAAAAAGAAACGGTTTTATACAACTCTTTAACAAAAACTGAATAAATAATACTTAGCCATTGAATTTATCTTCTTCGATCATTTTTCTGGAAGGTTGAGATCGCTTATACAACAAATGAGAAGTTTTTCATAATGAAGAAATTGGAACTGCAGCAAATTACAAATCGTCAGCATTGGGATTCATAGTTTCTCTTGCAATCTGGAAAAAAACACGCAGTGCTAAAAAGGAAAAACCATGCAACTGTTTCTTTAGATTAGTATACAAAAGTTAATTTACACATTGCATTGGAATAAGTGATACCTCAAGTAATAATGTCTGAATTGTCTTACCATCTCAAACTTTTTCTAATATTGGTAAAGAACATTATAGAATCGTTATCCAAGTCAGGAGCACTGTTCCCCAAAATATAAATAATAATAATAATAATAATAATAATAATAATAATAATAATAATAATAATAATAATAATAATAATTTTCACACAACATTTATTATTCACACCTCCCAGTTTGATATGCTGCTTACAAGAACATAATGCATAAGTTATATGCATGTATATGCATCTAACCTTGTGTACGTAAATTATAAAATGCAAGATTCTACTGTTTATAAGGTCTGTGCTAAAAATGATTGGATATTGCTTACAGAAGCGAACAAATTAATCCGAAAAGACAAATTTTCGTCAGTTTTGGTTTTGATTTACTATTTTGTTTGGGTACTGCTTGTTTTAGCTGTCTCTATGATATTTATTAATAGTATTAAGCGTTTTTAATTGTGTAAAGTTGATATTCGTAGTATTTTATTCATTTTGTGTAACTATAAAATGGATACATCGCCAAGAAAACGTTCAAATACTGTTTTGCAGTACACATCCATGACTCAAAGAAAAATTGCCAATGAATGTGGAGTTGATTATGTAATGTTAATGCTAATTTAAAGAGGTTTAGGGAGACAGGTATCTTTTCGTCTGACAAAAAAGGAAAACGTGGGCGAAAACGGAAAACTACACTTACTAAAAATCGTTTATTAGTTAGCAAAAGCATAATGAATCCAAGATTGTCTGCTGTAGACTTAAATAAAGTGGCAGCTAGTGGGATTAATGTTTCTGGCATGACAGTCCGTCGAAATATTTGAAAGCAGGGAGGGCTGCCCACAGACCAAGAAAGTACCCTATATTCGCAAATTAGCGGCTGAGAAGACTTCTCCCATCCATCTAAAAAGATATTCTGGCGTTAGCAGTATGAGTGGCACTTTAACCCAGATCAAGATGTAGATAAGATAAGGAGAGGTGACATCATTGGCTGATTAGATTTGTGACGTCATTATGTGATTAGATAAGTGATGTTCATGAGTATGCCATCCTTGGCATTCCCACGGTGGGACACATCTCTCTGTGACCTCACGTTGTGTCTTTTGGTTCAAGTATGGAATTCTGGTTAATTGTTTGCTTATTCAATTCTGGGTAATGGTTAGCATAGGAATTGGTGCGTGATGGTTAGAGATAAGATAAGGATCATATCTCTCTGTGATGTCACATTGTGTCTTTTGGTTCGAGTATGGAATTCTGGGTAATTGTTCACATATGGAATTCTGCATGATGGTTACAGTATGTAATCCTTGGAATTACCTTGCGTGACATATCCGTCAATGACGTCACATTCTGTCTTTGGTTCGAGTGTGGAATTGTGGGTAAAGGTTCGAGTATGGAATTCTGGCTGATGGTTAAAGTATGGAATCCTGGGTAATGGTTAGAGTATGGAATTCTGACAAGATTGAGATGTTGATAAGATAAGAATTACATACATGACATCATACTGTATCTTTGGTTTGAGGGTGGAATTGTGGGTAATGGTCAGAGCATGGAATTTTGGGATGTGGTTGTATTTGTCAGTGAATGAAATGAGCTTTTTGTATGCATATGGCATTATGGGTAATATTCAGAGATTGGTATTCTGGGAGGATATTTGCTCAAGTGTTGTGGTCTTTGGCTCGATGATTGTGAAACTATGGGAAAATATTGGTCAATAGGTACCAGCAGACATTTTATAAAATAATTAACTACTGGATATCATGGGATCACCCCATGATATCCAGTAGTTAATTATTACAACACACACACACATATTTTTTTCTTTCACGCTTTTCTTGTCAATAAGTAGTAGTTAGACGTTTTCTAAAATAATTAACTAGTGGATATCAGTGGTGTCCCCCGAAAACACAGACAGACAGACAGACAGACAGACACACACACACACACACACACACACACACACACACACACACACACACACACACACACACACACACACACACACACACACACACACACACACACACACACACACACACACACACACACACACACACACACACACACACACACACACACACACACACACACACACACACACACACACACACACACACACACACACACACACACACACACACACACACACACACACACACACACACACACACACACAATTTGTTTCCTTTTACATTTTTCTTGTCAATAGATAGCAATAGACATTTTCTAAAATAATTAATTACAGGAATATCAGTTTTACTGTTTCTATGTTATGTCTAAGATCTTAAAATGCTCATTACTTTTCTAATTTAACTTTATCACAAATTCTAAGCAGAATAAATATTCTGACTTAAATATGGAGAACACATCAACGACACAAAAATTTGTTCATTTAAGTTTACAAATACACATTTATTTGGCTGAAATATTATTTACAAGCATTTCACAATGAAAAATTCACACATGTAATTACCTAGAAATATTTCACAAAGATTTATCGCTCTTGTTATTTTCCTGCAGAAAGAAAAATTTCAAAGGGTTTTGTGTTCGCTCATTTTTTTTTTTACTTTATAGGGTACACAAAAGAGTACAGTACAGCGCAACATACACAAGACGGTCTGTGGCCTGAAAGAACGAATTGCAGTAAATAAACTGAAAATGCACTCTATTCTTGTTCCTTATAGGTTTCTGTCCATTCACTTACTGTTGCAACATTCACATTGTGGCTCTGGCAATGTTTCCACACTGTTGTGGATGTGACCTCGAAGCAACGTTCTCTACACAGTGACATCATCTGGGAAGAGTTTATTCATTTGTGTGTGCATGGGAATTAAGATATTAAAACGTTTATTACTTTTTTCTAATTATATGTTAACTTAATATAAAATTCTAACCTGAATAACTTAGCAAAAAAGGTGTGTGAATTAACTGTGACATCAAAAATAGACGTATATTATTTTTTTAATCTACATTTGAATGGTTTTCTATTTTATTCATCCTTATTATATTACGTATTTTTTTCACCACAAAGAAATAATTATTTGCTATTATTTCAACTGAATATTAGGTCTGGTACTATAATTTTCAACTTAATTCCTCTGTTACAACTTCCAAAGATTAAACTTAAGAACTGCCATATTTATCTTTAGCATTAGTAATTTTTGACTAAAGAAAATGAGACAAACAAGGGATTGGACTCTGCGTTAGCGTTTTTGTATTAGAAAGGCCCCTTTATCCTATTTTGTTAATTTCACACTGTGAATTTTTTCCCATGCATAAATAAACAGAAATCTTTATGTTTCCAATAATCTTTCCTCAATTTTTACCCTTTCATTCCCTGTATTAATTTCACAGTAGTGATAACATGGCAGTATGACTTGGTGATTATAGTGTGTGTGTGAGAGAGAGAGAGAGAGAGAGAGAGAGAGAGAGAGAGAGAGATATTTCATATCTACATATGATAAGAACAGACAGGGATGACAGTGACATTCGATCCCCATTCCTTTACCCTTACTCCTATTTGGTTCTTAGTGCCAGAATTGTATTAAGGGATAAAATTATGAATTGACATATCAACTTCTAAGCAGAATAACTGAATAAAAATCTTAAATATTTTTGCATGCATAATTGAGCATAAATCTGTTTCCAATAATGTTTTTACATATATAACTCAGCCAATATTTTGATCTGAGTTAAAGATTCCTTTGCACGAAACATACACAAAAATTGTCTTCATATACATGTCATTTTATAGATCGTGCAAGTTCATTACTTTTTCCTAATTAAATGTTAACTTTTTACAATAATTAAACATAATTGCATTAAGGTATAAAATTATGGATTTAAGTATCAATTTCTAAGCAGAATAAGTGAATGAAAAAATTCGCTGATGTTACTTAAATATGGAAAACACACCAACGACACCATTCTTTGTTCACGTAAGTTTACAAATGCATATTTTATTTTGCTGAAATAATATTTTCAAGTATAATCACAGAGAATAATTTGAAACATGTAATTACCTACAAATATTTCTCAAGAATTATTTTACACTCTTAACATTTTCCAATGAGTTTAATAAAGAAAATGTTCGTTATTCATTTTTCTTGGTTAATTGTTTAATCGAGGTCAGTCCCTAACCCTTGGTCCCAGGAACGATTCCTTCTAGTGCTTGCTTTGGAATGCCATTAGCCCTCTCCACACGTCCGAACCATTTCATCTGTCTTCTTCTGATGACTGACAGAATATTTTACCTTTTTCTCCCATCTATTGAATCAATCAGTTTTCGGACATTTTCATTGGTTTCGTGAGCGGTATAGGGGATTCTCAAAAGTCTTCTGTAAGTTTTCAATTAAAAAAACAGGAGTCTCCTCTCATCTTCCTTCAATAAAGTCCAGGCCTCACAACCATACAAGAGGACAGAATTCACCAAGGTGTCAATTAGTCTTAGCCTGGTTGTGATTGCTATTCTGTTATCTCCCCACAATGGTTTTAACTTCTGTAGGGCCACGGTTGCCTTAGCAATTCGGTATTTAATGTCAGTTTTGAAGGACCATCTTGACTCAACGTGCTTCCTAGATAAGTGAACTTGTTTACATTCTCAATTTGTTTATCGCCAATTTGTATCTTTAAGAATTTAATGTCTGATTTTGAGGTTATCATTGTTTTTGTTTTTTGTAGGTTTATGTATAATCTATATTTGTTTAATGTTCCGAAAACGCGGCTTGTTATCTCTTGTAATTCTTTTTCACTTTCTGCCAGAAGATCGATATCGTCTGAAAAACGTAAGTTATTTATTCTTAGTCAGTCAACTGCTATTCCAGTGTCATATTCATAAAGAGCTTCATCTATGACCTATTCCAGAAAACAATTAAAAAGAAGAGGGGACAAGATGCATCCCTCCCTGTCTTACCCCCCCGTTCTGCACGAATGATTCACTGCTGTAATGTTTAATTTCAATTTTCATATCAGATGAAGAATAAAAAGATTTAATAATCCTAATGATTTTGTAGTCAATACCATAATGTTCTAGAATCTTGCATAAGGCCTCGTGCCATATTGAGTCGAAAGTTTTTTGAAGGTCTAAAAAGTTGTGACAGATTATTTTGTTATGATCTATGTATTTTTCGCCTAGTATGTGTATTGGAGACCAGGTACCAGATTTAAACATGTTATGGTACTGAGTGGCAAAACATTTTTGTACTCAACGTCTGCCAACTCGCAAATTTCTTTTTTTTTTTTTTTATCTTGATGCAAAAATGTGAAAATGCAAGAGCCATTTCCTAAGAGTTTTCTGCCTATTTCTTGTTGTATCTTTGTACGAACATTGGTTTACCAGATTATGGCAGTCGCATGATTTTAAACTTTTATCATGTACAACTGTGAAAAGAAAAGAAAATCTACCTTCAATTTATTTTTGAAAACACCATCGAAAGTTACTAATATTACTTGCGCAAACAGCGTTTTTGATGTAAGATCAAGTGTCTGGTTCTGTCACTCATATATCCGAAATTTGTGGGATGGAAAAAATATGTATAGCATTAGGTGGTGGAGGGTGACGGAGTAGTCGAGAGGGTGACAGCAATCTTCCATACAATGAACCCCCCCCCCTCCCTCCTCCAGAAGATGCCTGCTCAATCAAGGCGAAATGAGGGACCTCTCCATTTGCTGATATCTGTTGGTGATGTAACTTATCTCAAACTGATAACCTCTGTGGTTATCAGTTTGAGTGACATCACTAATGTCATGTGCAAAATTACTGGCCTTGTTTTGCACATGACGGTTCAGGATCGCTTGTGCCTGTTGAGGGTATGATGAAAAGTGACCAATACATAAAAATATCGGAGGAAAAGAGTCTTCCCACAGATTCAGAAGGACCAAGAATTCATCTTCCAACAGGTTCTTTCTCCATGCCACACACGTAAAACAAATGTCCTCAAAAATAAAATTACAACACCAATTGCTTTAGTGGCCAGGTAACTCTCCTGACTTTAACACAATAGAAAATTTGTGGGCCATAGTGAAGAGATTTAAAATATTAAATTGTGATAAAAAGTATAGCCTAATACAATCTATTATAAAAGTATGATTTCGCAGAAATAAGAAAAATGTGTTCTACGTTGGCAAAGTTCATGCTTAAGGGAATTAAGGAATTTATTAGCAACAGAGGAGCACATATAAATTATTAAGTAAAGTTGGAGTTTAGATTTTGTATTTATTTTCTTGAGAAATTAATATTTTTCTTTAAAATATGTGTTGAAATATATGTATGCTACAAATTTCACGTCAATTTGACCATATGTTTACATTTTTATCGATGTATGAAAGTTTTAAAAGTGCATAGCATAACACAGCTCATGGTAGGTGTCCAATGTTAATTGTAGGATCACTTTGAATACTTAAATTTATCACTTAATTGAAACCAAATCCAAATCTACGTAGAGTAAGAGGCATTGTGATTGTTTTAAGATGTATTAGAAAATAAGAATGAAGGAGAATGCTATATTTGGTTGGTATATTTGAATTACTCAAAGGTGTAAATATCATAGTAAATTTGGAAGATGAGGACGAGCATTACCTTCTTCAACTACAATCATATAATACGCCAACGCTGTGGCAGGAAACGGGACATTCAGTAGATCGTCAATAGTTTTTTACCCATTCTAAATATGGGCAAAAAAGTTATAAGTTATTAAAGACACTTATATTTGAGACACTTATATCTAAATCTTGTCAATTTTATCCATTTCTGTATTCCTTGAAATGGATAAAACTGAGTACCGTGCAGTTATAAAATTATTTGTAAAAGAAGGTTTAACGCCAAAACAAATTCATTCGAAGTTCATAAAAGTTTATGGACATTCTTCTCCTTCGTTTTTGACAATTAAGAAATTGGCTGCCGAATTTAAATGTTGCCGTACCAGCCTTGAAGATGATCCACGTGAAGGACGCCCAAAAAGTGTAACAACACCAGAAATCATTGATCAAGTGCACGATATGGTACTGATATGGATCACGATATGCACGATATTGGATGACCAGCGAGTCAAAGTGCGTGAAATTGCTAAAACTATAGGCATTTCAAAAGAACGAGTAGGATATATTTTGCATGAAGAATTGCATATGGAAAAGCTTTGCGCAAGATGGGTGCCGAACTTGCTCTCAGCAGATCAAAAACGCACTCGCATGAAAATTTCTGAACTGTGGTTGGAGCGTTTTGACAAGAATAAAACTGATTTTTTGCGTCGATTTATTACTATGGATGAGATTTGGATTCACCGTTAGACACCAGTATCCAAACAGCAGTCAAAACAGTGGACAGAAGCTGGTTGTTCAGCGCCAAAGAACACAAAGTCGGTTCCATCAGCAGGAAAGATGATGGCATCTTTCCTGCTGATGTTTTGGGATGTTAAAGGCATTTTGTTGATTAATTATCTTGAAAAGGGTAGGGTATATTATTCCGATCTTTTAACCAGAGTAGACGAAAAAAATCGTGAGAAAAGACCCGGTTTGCAGAAAACAAAATCATCTTTTATCAGGACAATGCAGCTGCCCACAATGGTGTTTTTTTGGCAATGGGAAAATTAAGGGATTTACACTATGAATTGCTGGAACATCCACCTTATTCCCCCATATAGGGCTCTCTCTGACTTCTATCTCTTCCCAAAACTAAAACTCTTCCTCGCTGGTTAGCGTTTTTCTTCGAATCAAGAGATGATTGCAGCTAGAGGGGGTAAATCGCTGGGGTAAATGTATTAGTCGTAAGGGAGAGTATGTTGAAAAATAAAAATAAGTTTGAAATTATAAATTAGTTTTTGATTGTTAGGCCGAGAACATTTCAGACCATCCTCGTATATAACTAAATAATGAACCCAGGTTTAAGCTGAATAAATGACAGAAGAGATTGAAGCTCATCAGCCTTCCTCTAACGTCTGTATTCTAACTGAATTTCTGTACCTGTAAGGAGATTAGCACTCAAAATAACATTTTGCTAATTAGCACTTTACTACCCAACTCTACAGAGGTCAGTCATTTGTTAATTGATTTCCTATTACGAGCTCTCATTTCCAATTTAACAATTTCCTTGCCAGATTTGTAAAATATGGGTCCTTGCTTAACAATTGGAATGGCACCCGCTAATCTCTTCAGTTAATTCAAGAGCTAGAAGCCGTCAGTAGATGTCACAGAATTACTAGCAATTAACGTTTTCATAAACAGCAGCTTAACGTCTGTTCCGAGTTTCCTGGGAATCCTGCTTTGTGTCTCACCTTAGCAGTATGAATCAGATTGTCAGAAATAACGAAACGAAAGAGTCATATTCATCTTCTTCGCGTCAGTACAATATCATCCGTATAGTTTCAGTTCTCTTAAGCCATTTTTCCTCAATACTTTTTTAAAGATATGACATGGAATTAAGGGCTTTATGTGTTTCCTATCTTGAAAATAATTGTGCCTTTACACTGAAAAGGAGGATTTGAAGCTGAGATGTAGTAACAAGTGATGAGGAAGAAGGTGATAAAATAATCTCAAGGAATCTTAACTTCAAATCCTTTATCAGTAAGATTCATTCTTACATAAATCCGTCCTGTATAAGGTATAGTTCGGCTAATCCTCATGGCATATGTTATACACGAAGTTGTTATTTGGCTGTTTACACATTTATTTTACGAAAGAAAACTCTCGAAATGACTTTCTGACTTATTTCCATGTTCATAACAAACAACTAATTAAACTTTAACCCTTTCTACATTTCATATTCACTTAACTTCGTACCTCTATCGTACATTTTGTTTGTGTTCTATAAGACACTTCTGTTTGTCTAGTAAAATAATTCAATCAAAAATTAGTTTAAGTAGCTCCCAAAACTATATTTCGCCAATTGACAGAAGACTGCTGCTGCAGTTATTGAAACTGGCATTTATACTTTCAAACACTTTAAGCCTATTTTAGAAGGTTTAATGTGTTTTGAATGTGTTTTGAAAAGTTAAAACGTATTTTTCGATTATTATTAATAGAGCGCTTAACATATAAAGCCCTTAATTCGCTATTAATCTCTTCCTTTCTTAATTAAATAAACGATGGCTTCAACATCAGTAAGATATCCTTTGAGATTAACCTTTTGTTAATATTCCTTTCTAATTAGAAAGCACACAGATGAAATGTGTATACACACTCCATAATGATTAATATTCGAAGTACTTTTAATCCCGTATTAATAAACACATCTTAACTATCGTCCAGTAGCTTCATATATTGCAGTCCCAATTATTTCTGATTTAACAGAGTTAATAAAGTCATTAATATTTACTTGTGCAACGTACCATCCAAGAGTTTGCTCACGCGTTGAAGTATTACAGCTTGACACGAAAATAAATTGAAATGGAAGACAGATTGCTGCTTCTATTATTGAAACTGGCATTTCTACTGTCAACACTTTAAGAATATTTTAGAAGGTGTAATTAACACTTGATCAAAACACATTCGTCTGAATTAAGGTAGTAAGGTCTCTTGTTTAATAAATGTTTAATTTAGCTCTCCGAATATAGACAATGGTATCTGCATGATGCCATGTTAAAATATACTGCTTGGAAAAAAGTCAACGGACGTCTTCACTGGCAAGCTGCAGCTTGCCGTTTACTAGTCACGTGTTTGTAACTGGTATAAATTGGTGGAATATAATGCTCCGGAGTCAGTGCAAATGTATCCAGGTAAATGACTGCGAGAAAGGAACTGACGGAGTTTGAAAGAGACGTTCTGATAGAATGCAGTGTTGCAAACTTATCTGAACGGCAAATTGGGCCATCCGAGTTCAATAATCAGCGATACCACACTCAGATAGAAGCGTAGTGTCAACTGCAAGTGGTACCCGCAGTGGACGACCCAAAATACTCAGTGAACATGACTGTAAGACGCCACGAAGGATAATATGTAAAATACGCGATATTCGTCGGCCTACACGCAGAAAGAGGAGTTGGGCGCAAAGACTGAAATGCAAATCTGCACAAAAATATTCAGAACTGAGGCACATAACATGGATTTCCATAGTAGGACCGCAATATGAAATATCACATTAACGTAATCAACATGCAGCGTCGTTCTTCAGTGGTGCAAGGAGCGTGTAACTGTGGCACGCTGAAGCTTGGAAAGCTATGTTATGGAGCGAGAAATCACGCTTCATCCTCTACTAAACAGATGGATGGGTGTCGGCATCGGATGCCCAGGGAACGTCGCTTACTAGAGTGCGTAACCCCAACTATGAAATTCGGTGGTGGCGGTTAGATTTTGCTGTTTTTCATAGTTTGGCCTCGGACCTTTCTCTGTGGTGCCACGAACATTGAATTCCGAGAGGTATCTGAACATTCTTGAGAATGCAATGCTTCCTACTTTCTGAAGTTTCAACGAAACTGATAATTGTCTCTTTCAGCAAGACAAAGCACCATGACTGGCTTCCACATAGCACTGATCTCAACCCAAATGAACATCTGGAGTGTCGGGTGAGGTAAACGGACTTCCGTTCCACAACAGTCCAGAAACTCATTATATGACTAGATAATAGGAAGAATGGTCCAAAATTCGTATTGATCACTATTGTACGCTTGTTGTTAATTGACACCCCCGTAGGACTGCTGCAGTCATCACAGCGAAAGGAGTTTCTACGTCTTATGAGGTGTGCTCCTTAGCTATTTGTTCCTCACGTTATGGTGTCCAAGACCCCTTTCTAAGCAGTGTACTCAGCTAACGAGTAAAACTTTAGGAAGCCAAAAATAATTACAATATTTTTATTCCAATACATTTGATACTATTCACCTTTGTTTGACCTAAAGTGTATCTTGACCAGATGTTTTCTCAAAATTAAGGCAGAATTGGAGACATGCTTAATATTTATAATAAGCGAGAGGGTTAAAAATTAGTAAAACGGATACAGCGGTATTTCCATAGTTTAAGCTGTTTCTTTACATAAAACAACTAAGTTTTGAATCCTCAGAAAATTACTTGGAAAATGAACGCTCCTTGCATCTAAAGGAAAGTATTAATAGGTTAGTAGGATACTTGTACCAAAGTCGCAGAGAATATAATTTTAAAAAAATGTATTTAAAAGATATTCCGTTATAAATGTAACACTACTACTAAAATGCATCCATTATAGGTGTTTGCAAATACAATTAAAATGCTTATTAAAATCAAACCAATCAACCCCAAACCATAAACCCTTAGATTGAATATTAAGATAATGGTAGCATCAGTTTGTCAAAATTCTACCAGCGTTGTGGTTAGATGAAACATTTATCAATACTTATTGCTATATAAATATTAACTGCTTCTTTCAAAATTTACAACTAGTGGTAAATCACAATAAACATGACAAGATCTGGTAGTAATTCACAAAAACCATAATAAAAACTAGTTAAAATTCACAATACAACTAACTGTAATCACAAAAAAAATAACAACACTAATGAAATAAACTCATCCCCTTGTTTTAACTTTTCTTCTTCACTAATGTTTTATCATATCATCAGATCATGCTGTCAGTGAAGCGGAGTTGATTCTGGCTTTGCGGATAAATTGAATATTTTTCTTTCTCCTGTTAGTTAAGTTGAATAAATTACAGCTAACCAATTGAATTTACTTTCAGGAAGAAATTCATTTGTTCAATCTTCCTGAAGGTCATTAATTTCCTGATTCCCATTAAAATTTTAGGTAACGAAACATCTGAGACAGCCTCCTAATTGCCTTTTACAAGTGAAGTTCCTTTTAATTAAACCCGTATACTTCTGAGCTTTTTCTGGTCTTACTAATATAATTCCTGAACTTAAATTAATAATAGAAAAACAATCGAAATCTTTATATTCAATTCCTTATATTTTTCTTTCCATCCATTGTTGATTGGTTAAAAAAAAAAAAAAAAAAAACAGAATAATCAAAGAAAATGTGCTGAATAATTCGCAGTTGTAATTTATTGCATAAAAAATTATTATTACCAAATATGAATTAGCATCATCTTAATCTGCGTACTTTGTAGATTATACATAAAACTATGCAACTATGTACCTATGTAACTATGTAACTACTCGTGACTATGTAAACACATAAAAATGTAATATAAATTATATTATATTTATATTTTGTAAATATAATATAAATATAATATGATATAAATTGTAAGAAAACTGTTATTTAAAAACATCCACAAAATTAGAATAAGTTTTAATATGATTCCAAATATTAGAATATTCCAAATTTTTCCGATTGATTTTGAAAAGACCATAAAAACTGCATATATTTCAGTAGTCAGCGAGACTGACTCGTGTGTTAGGAATAGTTTGTGCGTGGATTTCAGTTAATCATTTGCTAAACATGTATCGAACGAGTGACATTATCGGAAGCCAAGAAGTTTCGTATGACGTCTCTACACAAACAAGCCCAAAATCAAGTTTATAGTTAAGGAATTGAAAAGTTCTCAAGTAAGCGTGAGTAGAGTATTGAGACTTTATTTTAATAACCAGAATTTGAAAATAATCGCTGAAATAGCAGTCGAAAGGTAATAACTACATGAAGAAATGAGAGAAGTTTGAAGAATATTGTTAAGAAAATCCGCTTCTGAAGTGTAAAGTATTTTTACAGGAGACGGAAAGAAGTAGGTGTGAATCTGTCTAAATCTACGACTTTGAGAGGACTTCACAAGTTGGAGTTTAAATCACGTGTGTCTATGACGAATCCGCTTATGACTTCCAAGCAAAAGGTAGCTAGAGTGCGATGGTGTGAGCAAAGACTGTTGTGATATGAAGAGGACTGGAAAAATGTACTTTTAAGAGATTAAATTATATTTTGTGGCGTCTTAAGCAAGAAGCATTTGATAAAGAATGCATGAAAGGTTCAACGA
Source organism: Typopeltis vanoorti (assembly GCF_054136105.1). NCBI lineage: Eukaryota > Metazoa > Arthropoda > Arachnida > Uropygi > Thelyphonidae > Typopeltis > Typopeltis vanoorti. The sequence continues at coordinate 120,317,120 of NC_143553.1, forward strand.
AATTTGCAACCTCTGTCATGGTATGGGCTCTTGTGATGACCGGAAAGAGAACAGATAGGCTGTGCACGCTGTACGAAAGAGTCAATTCCAAAGTGTACCAAGATATTCTTGAGCACTTTATATTACCGGCATTGGAAGATTTATGTGATGGTGATTTCCTTTTTCAACAAGAATCAGCTTCTTGTCACACTAACAATAGATGAATGACTCAAAAAAAAAAAAAGAAGGCAAATCAATGTAATTCCTTGGCCGGAAAACTCACCGGATTTAAACTGCATTGAGAAATTGTGGGGAATTATGAAGAAACGTCTTCAAGAAGTTGTCCCAAGAGACAAAATTGAACTTGTTTCTAGTCTGCAGACAATATCGGCATGTCTTGATAAAAATGGACTGTGAATTGTTAGTAAATAATCTGCTCAACCGTTTACGAATGGTCATAAAAGCTAAGGGGAATGCAACAAATTAGTAATTATCATGTTGTTTCCTTTTGACCGAAATTTTTGTGCATTTATTTTCGCATTATTCTAATATTTTCAACTATGTTAAAAATTATTATAATTTGTGATTTATTTTCAAATAACAGTTTTCTTATAATTTATATTACATTTTTATCTGTTTGCATGGTTGTATAATACAAAGTACGTATAGTTAGATGATGCTAATTCATATTTGCAAATAATTATTTTCTATGCAATAAATTAGAATTGCAAATCATTCAACACCTTTTCTTTGATTATTACCACAATGCTACAAAGGAAATGTGGTGCTATGTCCCACGAGGAAGTACAATCATCCGGTGATTTTCGAACATACCACTTGTTGGTTACCGAAGGGTTTAATACTGTGCACTTTGAATAATGTAACAGTATCAATGTCAGCAAACTTTAGCAGAAAATTTTATTTTCTTTAATTAGGCGCATTTGATTAATAGTAATTCTTGGTTACTATTATTTGATTAATAGTAATAAATATAATAGTTTATATTTATCCTTTTACAGTTGCATTTAGAGTTGAGAATAAAATTATCCCTGACGTGTAATTTAACATTAAATCAATTTCGCATATTATTAGTGTTCGTTCCATTATATTATAATTGTCAGTTGATTTCTAATTCTCTTGCAAACTTAACACAAAATTTATCCAGTGAGTTTCAACGCCCATACCTGTAATCTCCATCTAAATGTGAAATGATCAGCTGCTACGCTCTCCTTCCTACGCATTGCCCATAGCAACTGATCACGTGATGTCTTCCCCTTATTTGAAGAATGTTAGGAAAACCAGTCAAAATAACGAGTTTATTGGCAAGTGAAAAATATACAAACTTTTCTACGGGTGTTTCTAAAAGCAGTCGTAAAACAGTTATTCTGGTGACTTTCTCCAAGTAGTCGTTAGTCGTGAGTGCATGTGCTCTACACCAACAAATTATGCATTACTGTCCTTTATGTTCAGCCTTTTCGATATGTTCGCCGTCGCATCTTATCATCGTATTTTCTTTTTTATATGAGTTATTTAGACTTCGTAGGATGTGCATGTGTATTTAGCTAGTAATAGCTACATTTCCCCTTTAATAATGCAATAACGTGTGTAAATGGCTTACTTACTTACTTACTTCGTTGGGTAATATATGGAAACATTATGTATTTCCATGATAGAACCTATTATCACAGAGTCATAAATAATGGTTTATCAGCAACTTTCTAAACAAAGTCATCGCAAACTAAGAAAAACAAAACCATAATATGTAAATTATACTTCATTGTTAAGAGTAACGAGCTGTGGTATGTTAATTTATAATAACTTGCTATTGGAAAACACGAACTTAGTTTAATTAAGATTAAACTGAAAGAAAGGAAAGTTGAACTTAATACGGTGCATCAAACCGTGGCTACCAAATAATTCTATCTTTCTTTTTATGGTGCCTTTTGTTGCTCAGTTTTATATTCCTAGTCTGCAATATTCTTTGACATGCATTAAGATATAATGCCTTACTTACCGGCAGATGGCTATCGAAGTAATCTTTTTTTTTCTACTAAGAGCAACTGGATAAATTAAACTTGTGACGATAATTCACAGTCGCTTACATTTATTTTTTTAATTAAGTAACAAGGATTTGTCGAATGTTGTTAATATAAAAGTTATCAGATAATAGTGAACACTGTTATTCAGCTGCATTCTTCATCTCCGTCTATATCTTTTCACCATGTGTGTGTGTGTGTGTGTGTGTGTGTGTGTGTGTGTGTGTGAGTGTCTCGAAGGACTATCATAGGAATAAGGAAACGTCTATTTATTTTAAGGAGTAACTACGAAATTGAGAATGTTCTAAAATTGATTTTATTTGCTTAAATATTTTTGAAATTCTCTTGCATTCGTTAAAATACATTTGTTTGCGTTTTTGAAACAAATGTTCATTTGCATGTGGTTTCATTTCTACGTGTTCGCCATGTTTCAACGTTTACAAACTAACTCTCTTATAGGTTTTTAGAGGAAGGCAAAAAACAGCAAAGAGCAACTTTATCCTGTTATCAGGTTGTCTCCTAATGTGCGGATTAATATTATTTAAATTTAGTACCATCGAAATTTTTCTTCTTCTTCTTTTATTATTATTATTATTATTATTGTGATCATTATTGTTCAGGGTTTCAGTCAGAAATTTCACTTTTCTCACTAGCTGTCGTACCGTTTCGTAAATTTGTTCACACCTTTTCTTAAATTTGTTCACATTATCTGCACTTCCAAAAGGCAAGCCAATGCCTTTCTTCTCTTTATTCATTTTTCACTTCCACGGATGTCATCTCGTCCTCTCCTCACTCTCCATAAAATGAAAAATTCCATCTACTGGTATCATGCATGACTAGAGGTTCAAAATATTTTAGGACTCTATCACTCTTTCTCCAGTATCATAGTGCTAGCAGATGCTGTTATGATGCGTTTGGGGATCTTAAGGCTACATTGATACAGACCTTCTCAATCTATCCTCAGGATCTAATTTCCACAATATCATTTTTATCACCTCCAGCACTGTATATGTATTGCCTTGAAAATGAGAATACCAAGGTCAAAGATCGTTCGAAACGTGCCATATAACCAGTTCATCATTTCATATATATATATATATATATATATATATATATATATATATAAAGTACATGATAGGAGGACATTATGATATAAATAGGTTGGAATATAATGTAAAAAAGAAACATGACAAGCTTATTATTGGTTTGGGAGAAACATCATTATGTTTTGAAATTGTGTGTGTTTCCATCTCGGCTTCATCACACACACACACACAATAGATTACGAAAGCCACGAACACATAATACGAATCGTCGCGCGCACACAATGTGTGCGAGAATAATTTGCATTATTCTTTTAAATTCAATTCTATTTGTTTAATTGAAACATTAATAAAAAGGACATTTTTAATTTCACGTGTTCAATTTCTATTAACAGTTGTACTTGGCAAGTGCAAGACAAACATGCTAGAAACATTTTACGAAGTCTGAAAAATAATTCGATAAAAAACACAGTTTGCGTCATACATTTTACTAAGGTCTTTCGAAATGTAAGTCCATTAAATTAAGTATGTAATGGCCAATGTTATCAGAGCGGTTTTCTGTTTTTTAAACTGATCAGCAATTTTCGCGTCTCCTCCAGCAATAAACAAATCTCATTAACTAGACTTTTTTTCTTGCTGAATATCAATTGGACGATAATAATGAAGAACATGCCAGCTTCGGCCGACCAATTTAACAGAATTTAATCAATTCACTGTTTTATTCTTTTCAGGTGTGTTATAAAAAGGTTAGTTTTCTTTTTTTTTTTAATTAAACAACACTCTCCACCATTAAAGTTCTATAGAAATCGAAAAATATTAACCTTGAGATATTGATCCTTACCACATTTGATGATCGTAGATCGTATATATATATATATATATATATATATATATATATATATATATATATATATGCACATGTATAGTGAAATAGTTTGTGCGATACAGTATCAAAAAAAAATTATAAATGACATATAAATTAAGTAAATATTAATAAAATGATTTCTGCTTTTAATTATATTAACGTTAAGTCATAAAAGAGAATATCATCAAGAAAAACAAAGCTAATAAGTTGAATGGGGACGGAACGAGTGAAGGAGGAATTTAGCCCTGTGGCTACCTCTAAAGGACATGTAGTGCGTACTTCGTACAAAAAAATTCAAATTTTCATTTTGATTACTTGATTGCTTTGTATTATTTGGTGAAGTTCGTAATTGAATTATAAAACTGTGGTTTTCTATTTTAAGGTACTTTTCCTTCCAATCTTATATATATATATATATATATATATATATAAGATTGGATAATTTATATATATATATTATTTTCTGATGGCGTCTAGTGCATTCTGTAGGAAATAACCACAATGCTGTTTTCCAAAAACCGAAGCTGCTCACAAATGATAGACTTTTTTCTTCAATTTAATGTAACCAGAAGTTTCCCCCACCCCCCAAAAAAAGTGTTCGCTTTACGCAAAATTTGGGAAGTGATTAGCCAAATTTGATCTTAATCTATTTCATACTTATTGTTAAAGTATTAGTTGGATCACTTTGGACACTACCGAAATAAAATGCTTTACACCCACTGAGAAATTGAGAATGAAGAAGATTATTGGAAGAGCAGAGAAGGGAGACTAATTTATTTAATTTCGTTTTCCGAAACACCATGGCCAAAAGAGAGAGAGAGAGAGAGAGAGAGAGAGAGAGAGAGAGAGAGAGAGAGAGAGAGCTCTTAGTACTCTTACTGTGGTCAGAGTTTTAGTTGTCTTGTGTTTTGGTGACAGACAATGATAACATATTTGTGTATGCATCTGTCTTCATACTTGCATGTACTGTTAGTTGAGTTGCAAGGTGCTTCTAACGGTGTTGGAATACGCAAGATATACTGATAACGATCGAATTATTCCATTTTATTCATACTTTATATGATAAAATTTACATGCATTTCTCAATAGTTTCATGGGAAATACAACCATTCTCAATTTAATGAACTATCGCTGGAAGAACTAAAAAAAGGACTGTTTTTAGTTCTTCCAGCGATGATATTTTCGAGGAAGTGTTCCTGATAGGCCATTCCATTTTATATTCAATTAGGTTCAGGTCGGACTCTGAGCTGGTTAGTCCATTACAGACACAAAATTTCCCCCAAATCTAGCCATAGTAGATTTCACTTTGTGATTAGTTGGGGAAGACGATTTCACAGAAACATTTTTTCAAGTGCAGGAAATGCAATATTATTCAGAGCCTCCAGGCTTATCTTCCAGTTAATGGTATTAATGGACAAAGCTAGTACATCATACCACCCCTCGAAAAATATCCTTACACTAATACACTTCCACTACTATTCTTTACAGTTATGATAATACTGTTCTTGTTCATTTGAAAATAGCCAGTAAACATCCATCCTGTAATGAGATCATCGCAAAAATTGTGTACTTCTGGTCGTGCAGATTCTATGCTTAGTGAATTCTACACTGCTCAACCGTCGTCGAGTGTCAACTCTTGCTGTCGCAAGAGTGAACTTATTGGTCTTTCGTGTAATTTGAACAGCTCCTGATTATTTATTAGATATTGTCATTTTATTCTAATTTTAATCTAATCTAATTCTGTTATTGCCAGAATTAGAACTACCGTTATTTTACCTGAAATGAAAATTAAAATAACCTTACAGGCCTAATTTTAACAGGATAAGGTGTTCAACAAACGTATTGCATGTAATGGATTTAAGCTTTTGAGTTCAAGGATGTTTTCACATGTATATTCTCTCTCTCTCTCTCTCTCTCTCTCTCTCTCTCTCTCTCTCTCTCTCTCTCTCTCTCTCTCTCTCTCTCTCTCTCCTCTCTCTTTTCTTTGGAGAGATGCATGAAGATAATTTGTGAATATTCAGTCTTTCTTTTCTAACTATCCTAAGTATTTGCTTGCAATGAGTACAGGATTAAGTAATTAGCAATGACATTTAGAATAATTTCCACTTGGGTTCACAAATATGACAGAGATAAATTCGGTTAATTTCGCAAAACGACGTTATGCCCCGGTACACTTAATAGTTAAGGATTTAGTCATGTATAAGTACAAATAAGTCATAAATAAATGTTAGTTTTCTACGGCTGACTGCTTTTTAATATTTTCGTTTTATTAACGAGTCAGATCTCAGATAGAAATAGCAAAGCAGATTACTGGTGACGAGCTGTCAAATAAATCCTTTGGCACCATCAGAAGGAGCTTACTGTCTATTACATTGATATTAATGGGAATTATTACATCTGAAACAAAAATATCCTATTTCAATAAACAAATAACAGAAAAAGATTTATTGGCAAACGATTTCTAATTGAGTACTATATAGTAGCACACCACTAGTTTTTAAACTAGTATTTGCTTTATAAGTGCGTTTATGTCGATTGTTAGGACTTTCAAAATTGCGTTTTTTTTTAATATCTTTTGCATATAAGTTCATCTTCTGCTTACAGACTTCGTAAAACAGATTTTCAAAATATAATAAATAAAGAAAATAATCTGCAAAGTACTGTTGTTTTCTAAAACATTTGGATGGAAAATATTTTATTCTTATTACCTTATCGGTTTACGAAAGCTATTGACTAAAGATGTTAATGTTCTTATTAGTTCTCACTTATTAGGAAAAACAGACAGAAAAAAAATGATAGAAATTTTCTGCATACAAAACTTTTTGTATGCAGAAAACCAAAAATACAGTACTTCATTATGCATCATATATTTGTTGCATTTTCAATAATGAAGTCTTCTCCATGTGCGGTGATTATTACAAGTGAATTCTGATATACTTATTTTAGAAAATATTATCCAAATTAATATAAAGATATGTAAAGTTAACTAATCTTTTCTTCCTTGCTTAGAATAGGACTGTCTCATTTGAACATCGTAAGGTTAATCAAAATTTCATAATCCGTCTCTTAAAGGTTTTCGATATTTCTAAGTTGTGCTTGAATTACAAGTTTAGTGTTTCAATTACTAAACTGAATATTTAATGTGATATTATACTCCAGAGTGGACTAGCCGCAATTTTCTAAAAAAAAATAGGTTCCTGCTTAATCATTCGCTTTAACAATATTAGGTAATCAGCAAAATTGAATCTTGAAAGTTTTATTAATAGGTTTACAATCATGAAGGTTTGAGAAAAGTATGTAATGCGCTCATCAGGGATCATAGAATCCTAGAGATCATGGATGTAAAATCTTTGTATTGAATATATCTCCTATTTGCACCTTATTGAAAAGATGACCATACATTCTTCACATATGTCAATATTATTTCTCAAGAAATGTCAATTCAATTAACTGGTAATTATTTAATAAAATTAATATATAGAAATAAAATTTAGGTATTATGTAGTGGATTTAAATAACTGCATACATTTCTTCCATGACATATTAAATATACACTGAAAACATCGGTAAATACCGTCATAACCTACAGAAAATGAAGAAGAATCTCACACTACAGATATTTAATTGTCTTTCTGCAAAGGAAAAAACCAATTGTAGCTCTTCAGGCATTTAAACATAGACAGCTTAGAACAGTCACTAAAATTATCAAGGGATACCATTTTGGTACAGAAAATCACATCATAGAGAAGTGGCTAACAAATCAAGAGAGCAATGTAGACAATGATTACTAGATCCGCATTCCTCATATCCCAGCACCGAGAAATAAGAAAAGGCGAGGGCATACTACGATCGTTCTTAAGCAACGTATTTCTTTTAATAAGTACAATAAGCCTCCGTAACTCAGTGGATATAGGGGAAGCCCTTTGGTCAGAAAGATCTGGATTCGATTCCTCTCCAGGAAGTGAGGAACCTTTATCTGGTCTCTTTCAACGACGAGTGAGTTAGCCTATTTCATATGGAAGTAGGGAATTTTTTATCCGGAAACTCGTGTTTTGCGTTCCCAAAGACAGGGCGAACACATACACTAACACACACGGAATAAATCAAGAATATTGCCCTTAGGGGATGCAGGAGAAGAGTAACGAACCGGCTGCATTAATTCGTTGTAAGCCTCTCATTAGAGTTACTCAATCCGTCCTAAGGGACGAATGAGAAGGATAAATAGATAGATAGAATAGGTCCAATATAGAAAATATTTTTCTATAAAGTGAATTATCCTAAAAACATACTGCAGCAAGAGGCCCTACAACATATCACTTCTGGTAAGAACTAGAAACACATTACTACATGGCGAAATACTGCAAAAAAGCGAAATAAATTTGAAATGTTGCAAAATAATGGCTACCAAAATAACAGACATATATAAAAATATATGTGAATGAGAAGAAGAAGTAAAGTAGCCTACAAACAAGCACTATTATTATTGCTATGTATATTGTTAGACATAGTGGTATGACTGCGTGCATGAAAGAAAAGGTGGACTGTGTTCTCTAACAAATTTCCATCAGTACCTGCAAGATTTAACGCGTATCTCTCTCTCTCTCTCTCTCTCTCTCTCTCTCTGTTCTTTGTAAAACGACAGTAGCAGAGGAATAGGAATCCTTACGGAATCTCTTCTTATGGAGTTTTTAACCGAAGTTTATAGTAGCTATTCTCGTAAAGATCGTAAAGAGATAGCAGGGCTCTTTATTTCCTGAAAAGTCAGTTTTTCTTCCAATACAACAGTCAAACTAGCCAAGGAGATACATGCAGTTAAGATAATATTGTGTCATTTGTAGAAGATCGAATATGCAGCCTAGACAGTGAATTGTATAGTGGCCTCCCGTGAGCTATGGGACACTACGGAAGTGTCAGTAATAATAAAATAGTAATAATAATAATGTTACAAATAAATTAAAAACAACAGATATGAAGAAGGAATGGATTTTAGGACAATAATTTCAGATAAACGAGCAGGCATTAATAAACTCCTTTTAAAGGGGAGATGCTTTGGGAGACTTGGCAGCCAGGCATAATGAGAGTAAGAAAATACTAAACTGATTTAAAAAAATGATCTCGATAAAAATATATAATCTCTATTTAAAACTTAATTATTGGTTTAAACTCTCATGGTTTTCTTTAGCTATAAGTAAGTATACAGAAACTCCCATGGCTCTTCTTCTTCTTCTTGGTTATCTCACATCCAGAAATCCCCACAATATCTAAATTTTTGCTTGCTTTTTTCTTTGTTATGCGAGTTTACACGCGACCATTTTTTTGAGAAGTCCGTCTGTAGGAAGAAATGAAACTAGAAAAATCTTTTAAAAATTGTCTGATACTAAAACTGTTTATTATAAAAATCGAGGAATGTACGAAGAAACTCCGGAAATTTTCGTAGTTCAAAATAATTTTTTAATCTATTAATAAAATATAACAAGTTAGAATTTTGCAGTGGCGACCGGTGAAAATATTAAGTGAGGGTGCTGCATATAAAAAATAATAAAAAAAATCTTTTTTTTCCTAATCAGTAACCAATTTATTAATTAATAAATTTACTATTTAAAAAATTGCTTTATTAAAACTGTTTTACCCTCACCACGAACAGGCACCAATAATAAAAGTTTCGTATCTCACAGAAATAATGCGCTGAAGCATACAATTTATAACAAGTGAATTTATAACAGTTTATAAGAAGTGAATCCGATACTACTCTCTAAGCAGTGTAGGATTCACTTGTTACGTGCAGTGACAAGTGCAAACGAATATCGGCGAGTCTAGCTGCAATCGGCCGAACGTGATAATTCCGACGCTGCGTTAGATCGCAGGTCATTTCTTTCGTAATCTAAAGCGTTGACCGAACAATTTTTATTATTAAGTTTTCAATCATTGTAACCTTTAACATGTTGTTACATAAGCTGTAACCTTTAACATGTTGTATTACATTTATATAATATTGTAAGCATTGTTAATATTTATAAACACAAACAAAATTTAATTGTTTCGTTTTTATCCTGGGGGTGCTTCAGTGTCGCAGTGCTTATGTACAAGCTGCCACCGGAATTTTGATTTCTAACCTATTTTGATAAATAAACTCTTAATGGGATACAGAAATTGCAAATCTTTCAGAATTTGGCTGCTGTACGTTTTTCTTTTTCAGTTTATTTCACGTTTCACTAATGATATAATTAGGAATGAAACGAAAGTCACGTTCTTTACTGAGATGCATCCTAAAGCAGAAAGAAGGAAATAATATAAAGACCATTTCAAGCAGCAACCTTTCATCAGCGCCGCAACATATTTACACTGCAAGCTAAATCTGAATGCGGAAAAGTTGCTTTTGTCAGCAGCTAAAACCGCTGGGTAGAGCACATTTGATATTCTCTAGATTTCACGTCGAAACTGCGCAGATACTGAATCAGAACTTGTACTAATATTTAAGAACAGATCTCAAGATTATAATTTTTAAATTGCCTAAATATTTAAAGTAAAATCTAGACACTTTAAGAATATTTAAAAATAATAAACATACGAAGTATTTGGAGCAGAAAGATTGACTGAATTCGATCATAATCCAAATTTGATATAAACTAAATCGTTAATTACATTAATTTGTGGTTAGCAGCAATCATTATAGAGTGCATTTACATCATTTTATATAATTCCTTAAAGAAATATAAAAACAAATTTAAATCATTTTATATCTCGGAGAGTATTTAATCAAATTTTTAAAAATATTTTTGCAGTAATGTTTGCAAGATGTGACAATATTTCTATAAACTATTTAAAGCCACTAAGTTTTTAATTATAACAATACTAAAAACGAAGCTTTTAGTAACAGAAATAAAGTCCTATATTCTTTTGATGGACAAATTTAATTATTTCTATGTAATTTTTTGAAGAAGGATTATAACAGCAATTAAAACCAATTTTTGCTTGAAAATGAGTTTTCATCATCATTCAAAATTTTCAATAATATTATTTTATGCAGCATTGGAATTCAAAGGGAGTTATTAATTTCTTTATTTCTCTGCAATACAAAAGTTTTTATCATTTTCATAACAATTGGAATAATGATAAGCGACACAAGTATTGTTTTTAACTTTTACGTTATGATTTTCCGATACATAACAAAAGGTAAATATCTGTAAAAAAACTTCATCCGTACTATCTAAAAAAATCTGTTGTTGATAATGGAGGAAATGCCTCTGCTGATCCCACTTAAATAATGGAGAAAGGAGAAGTCTGAATATGAGCTGGAATAACATTTCCTGGCTAGTTAACAACTGCATAAAATCAATAGAAAGGATTCAAAAATAGTCAAAACGATGTGCCAAGTAGAGAGAGAGAGAGAGAGCTCTTTTGGGTTGCTCTTTTCACGAAAGAATCAAGCATATTTTAGGCAGGTTTTCAGTAATGCAATATAAATGTGAGATGAGTTTGCAGTCATATATATGAGAAGTTATATCGAGCTAAAAAAGATATTTTGCTTTTTGGAACGAGAGGAAGTTCTGGCTGATATATTATCATCAAGAAATGTTCAATTGTAAATTAGCACAACAACAAGAAGAAAGATGCTATCTTGTGAAGAAATTAGGCTTTATCAAAAATAAGGTGAAAGTAAAGTGACAGCCATTCTTGCAATAAATAAGTCAGGATTATGTACTAGTAGTATAAAAGTTTGCAAGTTTGTAAACACCATAGCAGAGGATAGTAAGGAGTTCGTGTTTGACACATTGTCATAAAATCAAGAATCACAGGACAATATTTATTTATTTAGAATTTTCACAACCCGTAGTTCATGTTGTTTCTATGACGTAGTATACACGTATATATATTATAAACTTAGCATTTTATGTAAAGTATGGACGCTTCATAAAATGTTTTTAAACGTAAATATTAGAGGTTCTACATAAACTCCTTATCGTGCTATATATACTTATATAGGCTAATTAATTTTTTGATCATCCGTAGCTCAGTCGGTATCAGGCGGAAAGACTGATCCCAAATAGAGGGAATAAGACACAAAAGTAAGAAGATCACCAACTTAATTTTTAATTCATTTGGATATGCATTCAGCATATCTCTGATGGGGGCTGATAATGAGATAAGCATGGTTTAAACGATTTTTTATTCTGTAAAATTTTATAATAATAATAATAATAATAATAATAATAATAATAATAATAATAATAATAATAATAATAATAATAATAATAATAATAATAATAATAATAGGAAGAATAGTTAAATCAACATTATTATTATTATTATTATTATTATTATTATTATTATTATTATTATTATTATTATTATTTTGAAAATATAATTTTTTACATTAATTTTTGTAATTAGAATATCTCTTCATATCATCCATTCTTCTGTGTTTTCTTAATGTTAAAAATCATTTTGTTTAGAAGTTATTTTTATTAAATACAAAAATTCTGTTTTGTCCAGTCTGAGGGTACTCTCCAGCTGGCTAACCCCTGGCTACTTACTCCCTACGGGTGGGTGGGTGGGCAAGGTTACTTCTCGAGCGCTAGTAATTTGATCTCAAACAAAGTTAATTTCAGGAATCATATTAGCAAAAGGATTAGTAAAGCTCAGAAAATTCTGCTTAGGAAGTTATAATACTCTCACATGTCTTTGGCAAGGCTAATATTGGATTATAAGTTTAATTATTCCCCCTTTTAATAGATGTTAAGATAACCATAAATATTCAGAGAAGATTTTCATCTTCATCAAACACGGGGTATCGAGGGATTATAACCTTATATTTCTGAGATTACCTTATCGGGAGAAGGCGAGTTCACTTAATTGAAATTTCAAGTTATTTTACGAACAACATGATGCACAATCGATTTTATTGCGCTTGTCTGAGCAATTCCTCCTAGGGAGCATAACAAAAAAAAATAACAAAAAAGAAAGTTAGTAAAAGTTGATTTTTTAAGCTTTGTGAGAACTGCATTCTGTGATGTACATTGACGAATATGTTGGTATTATCGCTACCGTTAATTAGTTTTAATTGGATTCATGGTTACTTTAAATATTGAATGAAAATTAATAGGGAGGCAAGTTTATTCCAAGCAGTATGATAACAGGAAATCGTTTATTTTTCCTCTTTGCAAATGTTCTCCTGATGGGATTCGTGTGCAGAGGAGCACATACACTAATGACGTTTTCGAATTTCCTTGTTTGAGAATGGGTTTTAATCAATTTTGTTTACAAATAATTTATTTTTATTTATGTCATTATTACAACACCTTGTGTCGATACCCGGCCAAACTAAAAACAAGAAAACAAAGTCACATTTTTGGTACATAGAACGGAGATTTCCGTACTATGTTAAAAATAAATAAAAATACACAAAATTAATCTCTCTCCTCGATCTAATGGTTGGTGAGCTAAAATACTACCTTAGTGGCGAATAATAATTAAGAACAAGGTTGTTTACCGCTGCCTTACTTGCCTGACAGTAAGTGTTTACGTCTGTAGACAAATGTGTTCACCGGGGACAGTTTGCATCTTTGCGAGATGAAAAATCCGACTTTTAGGGAGTAAAAAAAAGAAAAAAAAAGAAAAAAAGCCTGCTGAGACCGGTTAACTCATTTTCAATTGAAAGTGAGCTAGCCGGTCTTTGCGATCTTTTCCATAATACGGCACCATCTTAGTAGGGAGGCTCTCCAAAATTAATAATAATAACAACGAAAGAATTCTTTGCCCACCTATGATACTTAATAAATTAGCAAATTTATGTAGCTTAAAAATTTCGTTTATTAATGAGCACTTTCATTTTAAGTTAATTATTTCTTAATTTTGTAATAAATCTAGCTTATAGGTTTATGAATTTCTTCACTGTTGTCGAAACAAAGATAAAGAAATTTAAATTTTCTGATTACTCGTAGGTCAACGTTCAGCTTTCATACAGATTTTTAAACAAGGAGACCGAACTATCTCGAGATGAAACTTCTCGTAAATCTGACAGTAAGCTGGACTCGTTCCGAAATGGAAAAATAATCCCGGAACACAAGAACTTCGCAAACTTTAAGAAACTTTTACAGAGGAATTTTGTTTTTGCTGAAAAAAGCAAAGAAATCAAATAAATAAAACGAGTCATTGGTGCCAGGACTAATCAAAAAAGTCTTCGAATCTCAAATACAAATCGAAGTATAACACTAATGCAGGACAATATTTCTTTTAATGAGTTCGACTTCAGCAAGTTTTTAAGATTTTTGTTTTCTTAATACTGAGCATTCATTCAACTCTAATGTGTTTATTCGGTTTTAGAAAGCGTGTTTTTATTTTGTTTATCATTTATTTTCGTGGGTGTTCAGAAGTCTGAATTTCAGATGGTAAAGGTCGGATTATTTACTGATGTTGTCTCTTGGGCCAATTTACTTTGGTGTTTTATGCGCTTTCCTCTGATAATTTGACATATTATTCTAGTTAACGGCCTTTTTAATGATAAAAAAGATTTGCAAATATGTTTACCAAGTTCTGGTTGCCTGTGAGTATAATTGCCTGTTATCTCTGATTAACTTTAAAACTTTGCACAACAAGAAATTCTCTTCAGTTGCCTAACTTTCACTTTCCAGCGCATAATGACACTGCCTTCTCTGACATCGTATTACTCAAGAACTAAATTGCAGTGAAGATAAAAAAAAAAAAAAGGAAATGTCTGCTTGGCACAAATGGGATCCGTAATTTTAGAATATGCTTCCGACCTAGACAGCATAGAAACTGAGAAAAACCAACTGCTCTAAAGATTTTCACATGGGATAAATTACTTGTGTAATAAAAGATGAAGTTCCTGCGAGGAAAATAACTTCCTCTTCAATTCCACAGGGAAATATATAGAAGGATGGCTGCTAGCGACCTTCATCAATCATGACTGGTTTATATCCCAACTTGTCTGAGAAGAGACTCACCTTGGCCTCTTTCAGACAGTAACCCTTACGTTCTTAATCTATTCAGAAAAATGTAAGAAACAAAAAGTAGTAAGCACTACACAATAAATGCCAGTGACAATAAACAGAATATCTGTCCATTGGAGACAAGTTAATAAACAGCTTGGAAAATCACTACTGCCTTATTTGGATATAAAAAAAGTTAAGAAAAGTTATCGAAGTTAAACTAAAATACTTTATGTTTATTTAAATATGTTATTTAGTACTTAATTATGAACGTCCTTCCATTGAGTTACTATGACAACTTCTAGTATGTTAAATAAAATAATATAAAATTAAATCACCTTACTGCACACAAAATAAAGTATGAATTGTCTTTCGCG
This sequence comes from Typopeltis vanoorti, assembly GCF_054136105.1. Classification (NCBI taxonomy): domain Eukaryota; kingdom Metazoa; phylum Arthropoda; class Arachnida; order Uropygi; family Thelyphonidae; genus Typopeltis; species Typopeltis vanoorti. Next base: position 120,332,369 of record NC_143553.1, read on the forward strand.
TCAGTTATCTTTGACATGTCCTATTTTGGCATTCAGTTCACATCTATTTCTCAACTTCTAAACACAATGTCGATGTACACCATTTCTCTTCTTTCGCCTGCACACGGTCCAATTTCACTGGTAGTCGCAATTTTTCAAGAACTTTCTGGTTTATTCCGGCCATGTTTCGCTATAATAAATACAATTTTATTATCATTTGTGACAACCATAAACTATACTTATAATAATCATCATTGTTTATTCTCAACTCTGAAATTTTCGAAAAAATAAGGCAACAATAAAATTCAAATTTCTTGTGCACATTGGAGAATGCGATTATTATTCTCTGATTGTTTCGTTTATCTCCTAGTTCCTAAGACATTATGGTATTAAATATTTTAATAAATCTTTGATTTATAATTAATGAATAATATTTGAATAATCTTTGATGAATAATTAAATATATTATTATTATTATTATTATTATTATTATTATTATTATTATTATTATTATTATTATTATTATTATTATTATTATTATTATTTCGGGCGACTCCAGGGAGTCCTTAGACTCATCTAGGGAGGCCCTAAACATCATGTCCACACAACTATACGACATTCTCACAGTATCTATCATACCTTGGTTTGAACTCGCTCACCGTCATAGCCCACAACAGACTCTGGCAGCTTATTTCACTCATTTACCACTCTAAAAGTAAAGAACCCAGCTCTAACACCCCTGCTAACCACTCTCTTGCCCAGTTTCCATAGGTGTCCCCTGGTTCTCCCACCACCACCACCAGTCCTGATCTCAAAAATATCCTCTGAATTAATCCTATACAATCCCTTTAGCAACTTGAATGTCTCAATCATATCTCCCCTTTTCCGTCTATAAACTAGTTTCTGCAACCCGCAAACTTCAAACTGTTCTCATATGGTTCATTCCATAGACCTGCTATCATCTTAGTCACTCGCCTCTGGATCTTCTCCACCTCCTCCCCATCAAGAAGGAACCGAGGTGACCAAATCTGGACACAGTAATCGAGAAGAAGACTTATCAAGGCTCGGTACAGAGGTACAATAACTTGCTTGTCTCTGCTCGTCAAGGTATTTTTCAACAACCAAGTGAGTTGATGAGCTGATTTAGCTACTTTTGCAATGTGCATCCTAAACTTCATCTCCCTATTCACCAACACCCAAAGTCCCTGGCCTCATCAATCTCCTGGAGTACAGTTCCACGAATGTGGTATACTGCTGCTAATCTTTTAACCCCAAAATGCATAACCTTACATTTTGCCACATTAAATTGACATCCATTCTCCTTATCCCAGAACTCCAATCTATCCAAGTCATCCTGAAAGATTTTGACATCTTCTGCATTCACTATCGCCCTACCCAACTTTGCATCATCAGCGAACAAATGACCTGTTCCACTTAGATCCTTCCCTATATCGTTAATGAACAGATTAAACAGCAGTGGTCCAAGAACAGTACCCTGCGGCACACCACTAGTCACAAGCCGTCTTTTGGACTCTACTCCTGAATAAACTACTCTTTGATATCTCTCCATCAACCACCCACCTATCCATCTCACCAATCTATGTCCATTCCCATATGTTGTAGTTTACGGATTAGAATTCCATGTGGTATCCTGTCAAACGCCTTTGCCAGGTCCAGCAGTATCACTGTAAACCCATTACCCTTATCCAGTTCAGCCGTGACCTTGTTATAAAACTTGAACAAGTTACTGATGCATGATCTACCCTTCACAAAGCCATGTTGTCCCCTGCACAGTATCTGATTTTCATCAATCCATTCCTGTATTTTTCACTTGACTACTTTCTCCAAGACCTTGACAATGACTCCTGAGATGCTGATCGGTCGGTAATTTGCAACCGTAGTCTAGGATCCTCCTTTATGCAGTGAAAATATTTTCCCCTCTTTTCACACCTTCTGGACTAAACCAGACCCGAGACTCAGATTAAACAACATGGTCAAGGGCACTGATAATTCCTTAGCCCCTTCACGCAAGACGCGTGCCGGTATACCATCCAATCCCACAGATGTATTCACATTAAGGTTCTGTAATAGACTATTCACCTCCACTTTATTCATCATAATTCCCTTATAAAGTAATGGTTCCTTCATTTTTTCAATGTCACCACCTGGATGATATACTTTTGCAAAGTGCTCGCTCAGTAACTCCACTATATTGACTGATTCAGTGACCTCCTTACCATCGTCATTCCTTAAAATCATTTTGCCGTGTACAGTTTTTTCTTGCCTGCAGCATCTTGAAAGAACTGTTTAGGATTCTCTTTGGCTTGCATAGCTAGTTTCCTTTCATAATCCGCTTTTGCTTTTTTTACCACACTCGTTACCCTTCTGGCCTGCACTTTACACCGTTCGTGTGCCTGAATGTCATCCATTACTTTAAATTCCCTCCACAGTTATTTCTTTTTTTGCAGCTCAAGCTTAATGGTGTTATTCATCCATTTAACCCCTACTTGTTTTACTATTCAGACCCTAGGTATACAATCAGCCATAACCTCCTGTAAATGCTCCTTGACCACTTCCCATGCTCTATCGACGTACAGCCCTTGCAGTTGCAGATGCCATGGCACTGATCCAAGCAATCTCCTAAGCTTGTCATACTTTCCAGCGTGATAATTCCACATATACCCTGTCTTAATCGAAAATTCTACACCTTTAGCCACCTCCCAGGTCAAGACCTTATGATCACTCTCACCAATAGGTGGCAATATGGTCATATTCATTAGAGTCCAATTCTCAGATGCTATTACCAGGTCAAGTACTCTCACACCCCTAGTATTTTCAATTACATGCTGTCTCAGATAGTTATCCTTTAATAATTGAATAAAATCCATTTCCTTTCTCACATGTGTCCTTTCCTCCTTCCAGTCACTGTTACCATAATTAAAATCTCCCATAATAATTACCCTCCTTCCACTCATTTCATCAATTTGTTTATGTATACTATCTCCACCATCTATTCCATCACCTGGTGTATAGCAGCACCCAATTGTATATTTTATTCTGCCAGTCTCAATCTCACACAAAATAGCCTCAAATGAGCTCTTTTCACTATCTTGAAATACAACTTCAATTCTCCTTGGTTGCAGTTCATCAGCTATCATCAATAACACCCTCCTTATCAATCAATAATTACCCTCCTTCCACTCATTTAATCAATTTCCATCACCTGGTCTATAGCAGCATCCAACTGTATATTTTATTCTGCCAGTCTCAATATCAAACCAAATAGCATCAAATGAGCTCCTTTTATTATCCTGTGATACAACTTCAATTTAAAATGATTATGTTTAACATCAAGTGTTTTTATTTCTATTTCTTTCCTTTTCCTGTATTTCCATATAACCTTGCAGTTCATCCATATTATAGCTACCGATCATCTACATTACCTTTCCCCACACTGCTAAACTGAAGTTATTCTGAACACACACACACACACACACACACACACACACACACACACACACACACACACACACACACACACACACACACACACACACACACACACACACACACACACACACACACACACACACACACACACACACACACACACACACACGTTTGTACTGTGTTTTCGTTTAAACAAAGAGAGACGAACAAGAAATGAAATATATCAAAGGAAACATGATTTTAAGGAAATAAAACAGCCCTTAATGGTTAAATTCAGCTATGTAGGAAAGTGCTTTGTGAGAGAAGAATTGCAATTAAATCTGACAAAATTGATACTTAATGTAATTAGTACTTGCATTAAAGCCAGTTAACATTTGTGTAAAGCATCAAGAATATGTCATATACCAAAGAGAGCGATATATAAAGATTATAAATTAAAAGTTCCATCTTAAGAAAAAATGCAATTAAATTGCACATAATTCGTACTTCATAACCTGCGTACAGGTTCTATGTCAGCTGCAGCACTGAAAGCTATGATTAAGAAGTTTGAAGAAACGGGATCACTAGGAGTTAGACCTGGCAGAGAACGGAAAGCAGTGCAGACCCTGATTCTGATGAATAAAACATTATTTCCTGTGAGTTCAATCACTACATTAATTTCTATGTCTCTCGCAAGTTGTTGTTTTAATTTAATTATTATTATTATTATTATTGATCAGCAGACGGCGCTGTTTAGGCATACGAACGGACGCACTGTGATATCGCTGCTCCAGTTTTATATAGTTTTAAAGTGGTTCCAACTACTGTTCTAAGTTGAAAGTGCTCCCAAGTAACCCTACTTATCACGCCAAAGACAGAGATATAAAATTCATCGAGATCGGCTAAGAAGAAGAAACCAAATTTTGAAGTGTTCAAAAGAGAACAGAGAGGACCGTGGTCAACAACAAACGAAGAACAAAGGACGTCGCCATCTTTATAATCACGCCATACTGCCTAAGGGAAAAAAGGTGAGTCATGAAGTGTATCAAATGCCTAGAGGATTTATCGTCCAACGAAAAAAATATAACTTGTACGAAATGCAGTAGGATTCTACACTTAAAATGTGCCGGCTTTTCAGAAACAACCGGACAACATAAATATAAATCCGATGTCACATGCGAGGAATGGAAGTGCGTACTCTGTTGGAAGAACAAAGAAACGCACCTAAAGCAGCCACCTACGACGCAGTCAATTATACCGAAGGCAAAATCAGACGACGAACTGAACAGACAAAAAAAATGCAGGTCAGTCCTGTAATTTCAACTCTTTAAATATACTAATAGGAAACGGTCTAGAGACTATAAAAGCCAGCTTAGTAGACCTTGTGCAAGATCTCTTTAATAAACAGAACGAACAAATAACAAAAAAACTAGCGAATATGAAGATTTGGTAAAACATAATAATTTAGCAGTTCTAGAAGTGTTGCAAACAGTAAAAGACATTAAAATGAGTATTAACGCACTAAATGAGAGGCAACACAATTTGATGAAAGAGACATCCGAACTCCGTCAAGAACTTCATTCTCTAAAACTACAATACGAACGTTTAAATCAGCAACAACATAAAGAAGATCTAGTCATAAACGATCTTCCGGAAACTGCACCTACAGAAAACCTCAGAGACGTGATTTTAAAATTAGGCCAAGTAATTGATATCGCCCTACAGCTTATCGACATTCAGACCGTAAATCGGATTCCTAGGAAGAGCAAAAACCAAGGCTTGCCACGACCTGCATCAGTCTTAATTCGTCTTAAGAGCAAGTCCACAAGAGACAATCTCATAAAAGCCAGCAGGCAGAAAAAACCAGTTGCCAAGGATTTGAATGCACAGCAAGACAATACACCAATCTTCGTATTCGAATATTTAACACCATTCAACCAGAATCTGCTGTACCAAACAAGAAAAGCAAAAATGGAAAAAATTACCAATTTTTGTGGACCAGAGATGCCAAGATATTCATAAGGAAGTCACAAACTTCAAAGCCGATACAAATTAAAAGCACAGAAGACATAGAAAGGCTTCCACTGTGAAAAAAAGCCTCCTAAATAGTTCAAAAAGAAGCCCACAATAAAAAAGAATGTGAACCATCAAGACAGATGCAATAACACAGGATATATCGGCAATTTCACTTTGATCAGACCTTTCAGATCATTCATTTGACCTCCCAAACATTTGCCTACTTCCAACACAGCAACCAAATCAATAACATATATATATATATATATATATATATATATATATATAAAACCAGTATCACCCTCAGATAAGCTAATTACAAAGCTTCGAGGGTGCAGTTGAGTTACATCCCAGTAGTAGTATTTACCAAACATTATTTATTTAACATTCTGTGAAGAATACTTGTAGTAAACAGAAAATGTGATAGTAATACTTCAGTTATATATTGTAATTTAAAATTATATATCTAATTTACATATTTAAATTTAAAAAATTATTATTATATAAACTGCAACATAAGTAATATGGTTTAACTTGTGAGTTATTAAGTGTAAAGTATTACTATTATTATCACTAATGGTAATAATACACACTTTTTACTCTTGTGTCAATGAGAAATTCTGTAAACGATAATGATATTAAGAGTAATTATAATTTTTACTGAACCATTTTGCAAGAAAAAGTTGCACTGTTGCCTAAATTTTAGTATATGCATGTAATTATTTGAGTGATAATAAGCTGTTATTATTAAAAGAAAAATATTATTATTATTATCCGAACTATATAATTGTAAATTATTGTTATTTTAGAAGATAGCAAAAAAAACTATGTTATCATCATTATTATGGAAATTTCATTATATGCAGCACTTCGTGCTGAACCTTGTAAAATAATATACGAAATGTTACTCAAGATGATAATTGTATATATGTAAATATTTGAGAGATCAATAAAAAAAAAAAAAATAATTATCATTGTAACGCGCCAAATATCCTGCTAGAATGAGTGACGCAGATGTCGCTTACACCGTCGAAATGTTATTATTCAATTTTATCTGCCTTTAGTGTAATTATCCGCTTGTTTTGGCTCCGTCAGCGCCAAAATTTCCCCTATCGGCGACTTTTGGTACTCAATCTTATTTTCGCGGAAATTATCTCCCCATGCCTTCTAAAGATTCAATATAAAATTTGGTCTCATTCCGCTTATTGGTTTTAGCTACAGATGCCTCAAAAGAGGGTAAGTTAATAATACAGTTAGCCATAATACAGTTGGCCATAATTCAGTTATGGCCAACTAATAAGCATTTCCTGCAGGTTATATGATTTCCGTCGGACGATAAATCCTCCAGGCACTTGTTGCACTTCTTGACTCACCTTTCTTCCCTTGAGCAACTGTAAAGATGGCGACGTCCTTTGATCTTTGCTCGTTGATGAGCACGGTGAACTCTGTTCATTTTTCAGCTCACTCAAAATTTGGATTCCACTTGGCCTATATCGGTGAATTATATATCAATCTCTTCAGCGTGACAAGTAAAATTATTTTGACACTTTTACTTTAAAAACAGTAGTTAGAACCACTTTAAAACTGTAAAAAACGGGAGCAGGGATAGCAGCCGCTCGTATGTCTATACAGTGCCCTCTTAATATATAATAATAATAATAATAATAATAATAATAATAATAATAATAATAATAATAATAATAATAAATTATTTTTTTATTTTTTATTGTGCTTTCAAATATTTACATATGTAGAATGATCTTCTATTCAGTGTATTATTTTACAGTTCAGCACTTTATGCTAGATATAATGAGATTTAAATAGTAATGATGATAACAGTTTTTTTTTATTTTTATTTTTATATAACAATCATAATAATAATTTACAATTATATTGTTCAGAGTTACATAAGTTGTATAATATTACATGTTGTGGTTTACTATTTTTTTTTTCAAGTTTGAAAAGGTGTGATTATACAACAGTATTTACACATATGCAATCTAAATATTACGTGTCCTTATTTTCACAAACATACGGTGTAAACTCATGATTTACTTTTGAAATATTTTTTTTTACATTGCATACATTTGTTACAGTTATTATATACATCACATACATTTGTTACAGTTATTATATACATCACATACATTTGTTACAGTTATTATATACATCACATACATTTGTTACAGTTATTATATACATTACATACATTTGTTACAGTTATTATATACATTACATACATTTTTTTACATATGATACATTACTTACATTTGTTTACATGTGATATTTATATTACGTACATTGATTTACATATAACACATACATTACATACATTGGTTTTCATGTGATACGTACATTACATGCATTTGGTTACATATGATACATCTTCAATGAGAACTAATTTTTTTGTTTTCATCCTCGAAGCTTATATGTAAGCTTATCTGAGGCTGACAGCAGTTGGTTATTATGTATTGTTTTTTTTTTTTTTTTTGCTGTGTTGGGAAGCTACGAAATCTTTGATTGAGAAATTCTCCCCCCCCCCCCCCACAATAACTTGGAATGTATTGATGCGTCACTGAACTGGAAGCCTGAGCGAATATATTGTGTTTCATTAAGTTTGTATGGTATTTTGGGTGCGTGTTTCTTGTTCGTAGTATGTCATTAGAGCTCTTTTCAGGCTATTGTAGTTTGTAAGGTTTCTGTATTCAAAAGGTAATTTGTTTATCATGTCTGGGAAGTTTCGCGTTGCCTTTCCGTAGTGATTATTGTATTTATATGTGATATAATTAGTAGTCTGAGGTCTTGTTATACGGTATGTATTTCTAATTGTCCTGTAGTTGTCATCGAAATAATGTTTTAACAAGGCTGCATAGTGACATAAGTGTTTTACTGTCAGTATTTTGTGCTCTGTCATTGCAATGTTTATAAGGTCGTGATTTTCTCTTTGTTCCCAAAAGATCAGTTTTGTCATTTTGTACTGTAGCGACATTAATCTATTTATATAATAATAATAATAATAATAATAATAATAATATAAAAATAATATAAAATAATATAAATATTTATTTATATTTTAATTAAATATTTATATTATTTAATTAAAATATATAAAATTATAATATAAAAATAATAATAAAATAATAAAAATAATAATAATATCCTCTTTTATATCCTTTTCATAGTTTAATAATATCCTTTTTATAGTTTTGAAGTGGTTCTAACTACTGTTTTTAATGTAAAAGTGTCAATCCCCTTCCCCCCCCCCCCGGAACACGGCCTTGTCGTGGCGGTGGGACTTTGCTTCAGTGATGTTGAGAGCTATTCTGGCGGTTGCATAGCTGCCAGCAGTGCCACCCTTCTCAGACAGGTCTCAGCTGAGGAGCCAGAATAACAGTGTTCCATCCCCCATCTTAATGGTGAAAAGGAACAAGAGATCCATACTGGATCAGTCGACGCCCGGGTCATCAAGGACTGCCTCAGATGTTGGGGATCCTTGGCATCTGGCAACAAGTGGGCTACAGGACTCAACTGTCCTTTCTGGGCAATTAGGACAGGAAGCTGAAAAGTGACTGGAAGAAACCAAACGTAAAAAATGGACTTTAGAAGAAAACAGAGAAGTTGTGAAATGTTTTTACAGATCAACACTAGAAAAAGGAGGTTTTAGAGAGTATATGCATTTAATTTGGAAACAAAAATTCCCAGAATCTGCAATAACAGAATAAAGACTTATGGACCAAAAACGAATTTCATTTTCCGTAACTAAATATTTACTGAACTTGAGCTGCAAGAGTTACGTAATAAACCAACAACACCAGTAACAGAAAATCATCAAGAAGTAGCTATATCAAACTTTGGAATTCAACTCCGTAACCATCAAGCTGACGACATACCTCAGCTTGATGGTTACTGAGTTGAATTTAGTAACCTGAATTCAACTCAGTAACCATCTCTATGGTTAACTTGATGGTTAAGCTGATTACATACCTCAGAATGTTTTGACAGAAGATCAGTGTAAAATGAAGTCAGGGTTATTGGAACATATTAGCCGGCGAAGGTTGGTCGATTGGTAGAGCCTCTGCTACTAATGGCTCAGTTAAGTATGTTTGAGCGCGGTTAGTAGTTGGAAGGGGACCAATCGTTCGATGCTGTCGGCACACTCTCCCTCGATGAGTCTTTGGACTCCCTGGAGGTGTCAAAATAATAATAATAATAATAATAATAATAATAATAATAATGAACTCCATAAATGATCATTAAACCATTAAAACCATTACCACCATTAAAAGATTTACAACAATCTAAGCTAAAACAGCTCCTCTGAGACGCAAATGCTGTAATTGAAACCATCACAACCAACACTATAAAGGAAACAAATCAGCTCCTATACAGCACAGCCTATATCATTTCAGTGAAGCTTGGTTGCAAACCGAAAGAGCAAAAGCCGAGGATGAAACAACCTGTACCATGGAAAGTCCGGTTAGAATGAAAGGTCAACAGGTTTCGAGCTGATCTAAGCAACTTAGAGAGTTTTAAAGAAGGACGGTTGAAAAATAATAACATCAAAAACAAACTGATTAACACATATAATTTGGCTAACAAAACAATTGCCGAAGAGCTAAAACAAAGAATTACAGCGACTGCACAGAAAATTAAAAGATACGAAGCAAGAATATACCAATATGTACGAAATGCGCAATTTCGACAGAACCAACGTCAGTGCTTTCATTCTCTCCAGAGAAATACAAATGCAAACCATCATTCACCAGGAAAAGAAGAAATCTCAACTTTTGGAAGTCAATCTGGGATAATCCTATTGAACACAATAAGACTTCATGGATTATGGAAATAGAATCAGAAATTAAACAAAAATAAATGCAAACTGTCATTATCACTAAAGAAATGGTAAGTGCTCAAGCTAGAATATTACAAAACTGGAGTGCACCTGGCAAAGACGAACTACATGGAACTAAATGGCTTCTCCGAAAAGAGTACACAATATCTTTTCGATTCTTACAAACCAACACAGAACAACCAAGATTCAATACGTCGAGTTCCATTTCCTTACGTTTCCGGGATTTCAGAACCAATTTCGAGAATTCTAAAGAAATATGATCTAACAGCCACTTATACACCTAGTAACAAATTATCCACGCAGTTTCCTTCATCTAAAGATAAACGCTCAACCCTGTCTCTACCTGGTGTGCATCAAGTTTCTTGTAATTGTAATCTTTCTTACTTTGGACAAACTAGACGTTCCAAATAAAAAAGAACTCAAGAGCATCAGTCATCAATTCAACACAAAAAACCTGAGAAATCTGGATTAGCTCAGCATGGATTAGAAACAAACCACAACATCTTTTGATCCAAGACTCTTCTCCTACACAGATGTCACTACAAATTTGAAAGTTTATTTAAAGAAAGTATAGAGGCCTTACTTCAACGTCCTAACTTGAATCGTAATGACTGTATATCTATATCAAAAATTTGGGAAAGTTTAATCAGGATAACACATTAATATATTTTTTATCAGTATAATGTTATTTAAGATCATTATATGAATTTCTGAATTAATATCTTTTTTTTTTAAATGTCTACTCTTCTAATACTTAGCGATATGACATCCCGCGGTGCATTCTATGTTTGAATGATCAATTGTTCGTATTACACTTTGTTTTTTAAAATTATTCCCATGTAGCCACTGAAGATAGTCTGTAATATTCAGACCGAAATATTTGACAAATTAAACATTATTCTTGTGCTAACGTGTATATATTTCTAAAATAGATTCTTTATTGAACACAGTTCGTATTTTCAGTGAGGACATCAAAATGGAATTTGGTTTAGATAAATGCGCAATTTTATCTATTAAAAGAGGAAAATTAATGACACTAACAATTTTAATTTTGATCAATAGAAATATATATAAAAGAAATTTCAGATGACAAACACTAAATATACCTAGGAATATTAGAAGCCAATGATATTCTCCACTCGAAAGTTAAACAACAGGCAGCATCAGAATACATTAAAAGAGTTAGAAATATTCTGAAAACAAAACTAAATGGGTTAAACACAATTAGAGCAATGAATTATTGGGCTATACCAGTGATCCGATACATAGCTGGAATAATAAATTAGACAAAAGAAGACGTGGAAAAACTATACCGCAAAACTAGAAAACTAATGACTATGCATCATGCATTACATCCACGAAGTGATGTTGACCGGTTGTACCTAACGAGGAGTATAGGTGGACGGAGTCTGCTGCAAGTGAGACAGACTGTGGAAGAAGAAGAAATTGGTCTAAGAAATTACATCGACAATAGCTCTGAAACAATACTTCAAGCAGTTACACAAGAGAGCCATCTAAAAGCAACAGGACACAAATCCGATTAGAAAAAGGAACAGCAAAATATCCGATATGTGTGCTGGAAAAATAAACCCTTGCATGGCCAATTTCTTCGAGATACTGAGGAGAAAATTGTCATGAACAAGACATGGCAATGGTTTCAACACGGATACATTAAAAAAGAAACAGAATGCATTACAAACTAATGCAATCAAAGCAAAAATTTCCAACATCAATAATAACAGCAAATGCAGATAATGCGATCAGAAAGATGAGACTGTAGAACATCTAATCAGTGCCTGCAGCAAAATAGCTCACACTGACTATAAATACCGCCATGATCAAGTGGCCAAAATAGTTCATTGGCATGTATGCAAAAAATATGGCTTTCCTACTTCTGATAACTGGTGGCAGCATAAAATAGAGACTGTAATGGAAAACGAAACAGCAAAGATTCTCTGGGACTTTAGAATACAAACTGATCAGCGTTTGGAACACGATAGACCTGACATCACAATTATCGAACATCGACAGGTTTGAATTATTGATATTGCAGTACCCAGTGATAACAACATTAACAACAAAGAACTGGTAAAAATTACTAAATATCGAAATCTGGCAATCGAAGTTGGCCGACTGTGGCTTAAACACACCAAATTCATCCCAATAGTTATCTGTGCACTAGGTGCAATTTCAAAGAAACTGCCCAACCCTTTACAGCAATTAAAAATCAATAAAGTTACTCAATTGAACAGTTCATACTTTACGACGCTACCTGACGGACTATTCTTAGATTCTTGGGTAGAATCTGAATTGTTCTGAATCACCAGTCAAATGTTTATTTATATGATATCTTGTTTGGACTGTGTATCAATTATGTGAATAAAATAATAATAATAACATGTTTTAATCTAAATTTCTGTATATACCGAGCACCGCTGTGTCGAAACGAGTGCTTAGTAAATGTTATTAATTTTTCTTTCAACAATTACACTTTCTTCTATATATAAATTATTATTGTTTGGTATCATAATAATCATTCATTACTAACTGAATAATATATTAAAATTAAAACAAAAACAATTGCAATAAATTTTCTTTCAACAATTACACTTTCTTCTATATATAAATTATTATTGTTTGGTATCATAATAATCATTCATTACTAACTGAATAATATATTAAAATTAAAACAAAAACAATTGCAATAAAATCTCGCAGGATCTAATGAATAATACTCATAGAAAAAACTGCAACAGTCGCTTAATTTAAGTCGTCAGACTAAGAATCTATTTGTCGAAGGAGAAATCTTATGACTTCTTATGCGTACATGCAGAGTCAATCGGTCGGTACTTGTATACAAGGTTGTATTGATATCTGAGCCAGTTAGAGTAGTATGTTAAAAAGAACCAAGCTATTTTGATGAATATACTTTTAGAAAATAAATAACCGTTGCTGAAACTTAGCTCGAAAAGTAAGCCGGCATAATTCTATTCTGAAGGAGCTCTTTTAGGTGTAACGTTTCGAAGAGAGGTTGGCAGCCCGTTTCGATCCTTTAAGTATTAATCGTGAGCTATCGATGACTCAAGACTTCGGAAGAAAGAGAGAGTATAATAGGTAGCCGGGACCATTTCGTGGCGGCATCTGCGTATTTAAAAGTCTAACACTCTAAGAATATCTAACTGATTACCCTAATAATATCGTCCTGTAGCATTATCCTGCAGTCCTTACAAACGTTTTTTGGCAGAATTATCGTCTCTAGAATTTCTCCTAAAATAGAAGCCATCTTACCAGCGAATAGGCTGGGTTTACTGTAATCAGGTCCTAACTCCGACAACCCATATAGAAGCTGGATACCAAAAAGGTTTAAAAACAGGTACTGCTTTCATCGATCTACCATATCTTATGACGCCGTATAGAAGAAAGATATACTGTATAATGAAGCTAAAATAATCAATTGCTAAAAATACTAAAATCACTAGAACAAATACTCTCTAATAGGAAAATAAAGGTTCATCTGAAGTCACAAAAATGCAGAACAATTGTCATACAGGATCGATTGCCACAAGGACCTATCCTCGTCCCAGCTTTATTCAACCTGCACACAAGCGATACTCCTCAAAGTTTATCTATGCTGATGATATATCCATCGCCACTCAAGACAGTATCTTCGAAGGCCTTAAAGGAATACAGAGCAAGGATATGAGCGCAGTATATCACTGATGACTGCCCATACACTCCTTTCCTGGAAGCCCCAGGAATTTTGATTTTAACCAAATGACGTTAACCGAACTGTCAGTCTGTACACAGTTCTGCTCAGTAATTTCTTGTATTTCCCACATACGGTAAATAAAAAATAAAGTTCATGTCTGATATTATTATATCAGACATTAACTTTATTCTGATATTATTATATCAGACATGAGATGAGAGGTTAAAACCCCCAGCTTTTGGTTTTCATCTCGTTTTTTCTCTCATAAAAATGATTGTCTTCCAAATATCCACACCAAATGTGATCAAAATAGCAAGTGCTGAGAATCTCAAATATCCAATATTGAAATATCAAATTGATTTGTCGTGTTGAAAGAAATATAGGTCTGTTCATTAAAACTGGCATAATCTAGTGAAGCATTGAATTATCCACAATTATTGCATGTACCTTGTCAGGTGATGGCCTATTTATTTCGAAGATATGTTTTCGCTTATCTGAAATTTAAATTAAATTTCATATTAGCGAAATTTCTTATCTGAAATTTAATCTGAAATTCAATTTCATATAAGATAAATCTGAAATTTCTCAGTTAAAGTAAACAAAAAAAAAACGTTCTTGAGACTGAAAAGCGTACAGTGGGTAATAAAAACGCGTGGAAATCCCCTTCAAATGAAATTACCTTATTGGAAATTCAAATGTCACAGTCTGAACTATTAATGTTCTTCCCTAAAGGGAATATCTCATCTGAAAAACAATGAAATCAGGAGCCTTTATAAATTATATTAACCCTAAGATCACTTTTTTTTAAAAATTCTTCTTCGAAAATCCCCAGAAGCCACGACTGTTTCCTTCGCAACTCCAATACTTACACTTTTTCAATTTCCTCGATGCACCCTGGGAACACTACCTAACTTGCTAATTTTCCTCGTAATAATAAAACGTTGTGCATCGCAGCCCTTAGGGATTCAACATGTACTCTTCGAGAGGAGTTTACAAACTATGATAGACGTATCCCTCAGGCAAAGGATTCGAGAAAATCTCGTAATAGTTGATGGGAAACGCACACATGCTTACGGAGACTGAAGTCTCACTTGATCAGTAATTATTTAGGAGGAGACATATTACGACCTGGCATGACATCAGCAAAGGATAGGTTACTGATTAGTTTCTCCAGGGTATACGTCAGCGCAGTAAGTCATCTAACGCTCATCATAACTGTCTTAATTTTCTACACATTAAAACTAAATATTTTCCTATTTAACATTAATCATAGCAGCGCATTTCATAGAGCTATTCTAAGAGGAGTCGTGAAATAAATGGTAAACGGCATAGCAGATTATTGATGTATATGCTCAATGCTGCAAAATGTACTTCGCATTAAAATAAGAGTCCATGTTAAAACACCTGAAATTAATTCAAGTATTTAAGATCTAAGTAAGTATTAGTAAGGGCTTCGAAAAGTTTCTGCACTTTACAGATTTTTCAGATGGCAGCATAATTATTGATAAATAAATAAATATGTAATTTTGTATAAGTTTTCTCCCCGTCATATACTGTGGATATGCTAATATTTAATTCATGTTGGGTTTAATAAGTGCTTTTAAGATGAAATATTTTATTGAAATATATTTTCACGTTGTACAGCTTTCTCTTTTAGTGTTGATAGCATTTTAGACTTTCATTAATTTTTTTTTTCTTCTTATGAAATCTAGATATAATTTTATTCTTAAGTTGACTGTCCGGTTAAAATAGTAACCTGAAGATCAATCAGCAATTCCTTCTACCTTCGAATGCAACGTCTACCATTTGCTTCGATGCTGTACTCTGTAGTACTCGAAAGTACAGTTCAAGGCAATATTTTAAGTATTATTATTTTTTAAATACATATATGATGTAATGAAAAGATTCTCTTCTGCCCTGTCATAGAAAATTTAGTGAGTGTTTAACGTATTGAAAACAGGAAATGAGCTGAACTGCTTACTAGTTAAAAAGAAATAAAAAGAAGAGTTGTAGGAAACTTAAAAATAAAGAGTAACATGTTCGAGACTAGCTTATTTTGAAGATGCCATTTACTGCTTTAATGTTGTGAGTCTTGGTCGTAAGAAAGTTCTTGGTCTCTTCAAGTAAATATCGTCTAAACCTGAAATTGCATTGATGCCTTTAAAATGCTTGTAAACATGACGGTCAGAATAATGTGCTGCACATTAGCTTTATATACTGCTATAACTATAAACTCACCAAGTGCTATTTTGCATGCTGTGTTACAGCCCGGAACGAGCAATCTGAACTGGCTCGTTAGGAACTGACATTATCGGGGAGTGAACCACTATGTTGATGACGGCAATAATTTGAATGAGGAAAACAGGAAGTGCCGGATTTCGACTAGAGAAAAAAAAGTAATCTTTTATTCCAATATATGAAAGAATCTAATAGCTTTGCTCACCATCTTAGTTGATGACCCATTCCAGATCTACTTGTGGCTAATGTAATATCCGAACTTGAATTACAGCGCAGTAAGACATCACTTATTTTCCTTAATGACATGTAAACAGGAGGAAATAGAGGAATAAAGGGCAATATCCTATAGAAGTATGTGTCTGTGCTTAGATAAATTAAATCTCGATTCGTCCAGAACACAAAAATTTCCAACAGTGTTCTTCCCAACTGCAATAAAATCTAATTCTTCCCCTTTTATTTTAAGTCCTCACAATGGTATGACTAGTTATGACTTACTTTTTGGAATAACACTATAGAATATCTATAATCATATCTTGGACATCATTTTGAGTTTTGATATTTAGTAGGTATCCATAATGCAATTTGTTTGGAAATATCTTAGCTCGAATCATCACGTACAAGACGCATTGAACCTTTATGAAAATGTTTCCATTGAAGATGGATCAATGGAAATTTGTATGAGCGTTGTATGAGCCCTGCCCGTATCAATGGATACAGCCAGGGCTCATACAACGATCCCAGAAATGATCATCATCGAAACATCGGCTTTTAATCCCATTAAACCGGCCAGAAAACATGAATAGTTAATAGACGTATTACTGAAGTCATTATTCTAATAATGATTTTAGAAACAATTTTTTCAGTATGTTAATATTCTAATAATGACATATTGAGAGTTCCGTGCGCACACATATACTTGAAACTGTAGAACATACCTCACTCATTTGCAATTAGGCTGCCATCAAGCACGATTCTGAGATTCAAGTCAGAATCATGCTGGATGGTTTCAACTTATAAATAGATCGTCATGTATACAAAATCAGATGCAACTATGATTCTAAGATGCACACGTTTTTCGTATTTTAGCGTAGCTATCGGAAAGTGTTACAATTGTTGTCCAAAAAAAAAAATTGCCAATCCTCAGGGTGGAAGGCGAGGAACAGCCGTCATTCTGGAAGGAAAAGCGGACACCAGAGGTGAAGCATCTAATAGTTATTATAATTGAATTTGACTAAACTTTTTTCACCAGTTGCCATTAAAAAAGTCAATAAAGTGATGTTACACTATGATAACGTATCGTACGTAATAATATCAAACGTCACTATGATGACACGTAGTTATTATGTATGCAGAAAAAACACGAAAACAGATTTATTGGATAGTACATTGGTATGAGCGAAGCAAATGTTCATCATTCGAGAAATTTTCACAATTTTGTAGTCTTTTGCAAAGCAACAACCAACTGCTTTACTGGTCCTGGGAAATAAAGATGTCAACGCGTACTTGAAGCTGAATCATATTTTGTTAGTGAGACATGTGTAAAAGAATTGCTTATCACATACTAGCTAATGCAGTTGAAGGAAAGAGAAATCGCTAAATCTCTTGGAAGAGTGAATGAAATCTCAGATCAATGAGAGAGGTTGAAATGGTCAATTTCTGAGTCGGGTAGTCTTATTGTTAAGATGTTGAATGTCTGTTTGATTTTGAACAAAGGCTGCTTAACCTTTAGCATCATTTGATTCGACTGAACAAAATACTGCAGACGAAATTCCGGTGGTCTTCGATATACCTCGAAATTATACTGTCAACTATAGATGCTATGACCCACTGTGCTCTACTTATAATTGCAATTTATGGTATGATAAAAAGTGCCCCTGAATCAAAATCTGCAGGAAATTTGTCAATTTCTTGTAAGAAAATAACTGGGACGTTACTGATGTACTGATTTAAAAAGCTGCATCAGCAAAGAATTAGATGCGCAAAGGATGATATCTTGTAAGCAACTGGAAGAATTGGGGAAAGGAAATTGGGGAAAAAACATATTTTGACTCTGACATTGATACTATAGAAAACATGGAATGTAATATGTGTAGGTAAATGTGTCAAACACAAAACTCAAAAATAAACAAACAAGTTACTTTCTGAATTTTATGGAAATAAGTAAGCAGAAATTAAATCTAAATTAAGATGGTAATACATAAATTAATTACCAAGTGAAAATAAATAAATAAAAATTGCTAAATAAAATTTTACGAAATGGCAAATTTTTCACTCTTTTACAATGCGAGAAGCCGAAAATAAAACAAGCATCAACAAGGCTAGCGCTAAGATGGCTGCAGCAATTTGAAGGCTGGAGCGTAAAGTAACTGGACGTATAAAGAAAGAAAAATGAAAAAAGGAAAAAAATAAGAATGTCTTTATTTCATACGTGGAACAAATGTTCGACTTACCAGCGTCTTTACACAACGTAAATTACAAAAAGAGAAAGTTAAGCACAGATGTTAACAACGGGATACGAAACAGATGTTGCCATGGAGAATGGAGTTGTTATATCTGACCGAGAAAAATAATAACAGAAAGTGTTTCCCGTTTGTTGTCAGCTGTTTTCAAATTCGTACGACTCACAGTTTTGCAGAAGAGGTTTATGCTAATTGGGCACTCACGCAGTAGAGCAATGCTGACATGCAGTATTGTTCTGGGACCTATAAGGAAATAAAGAACGATTAAGTATTGTACCTTATATTGTACGTTGAATAAATACCACGTTATTTACTTTTTTTTTCCGTAAAGACACAGACTTTACGAAACCATTTTAGTTGTCAGAAGTATTGAACTTTCTACGAAATAGTAAAAAACTTAAAATTAACATTTATTTTTCATTCATTTTTTCTCAAGGCGACATTCTTTCTTGGACATTGAGCGTTTTTTTTTTCTTTTTTTAAATAAAGGTTCAATTTCTTTTCAGGCAAAAACTACTTAATGTTTTGAATTAAAAAATTTTTTTTTTCTTTCGCATCTAATCATTCAAGATTATTTGACTTGAATAAACAGCTGTAATGCAATCAGTGTCAAATAAAGGGGCTTCTATCAATAAATAAATATTGTAATATTTTCTATAAAAAGCAGCCAATAGTTATTCTTTATAATAGCCATTCACTATTATATCTACTCTGTAATATAAAATGATAACGCTTTTTTGTAACGTTTTTGTGTCACGCTTTTTGTCAAGTTATTTGAAATGTTTTGAAACTCAGGGCTACCCTGAGTGTCGAGTCTTCAAAATTCGAGTCATCTGAATTCAAGGAGAACTGGACTACGAGTCCGGAACTCGGGGGGGCGCATTATGCGACGGAGGAGGGGCCCCCTTTCAAGTCTTCAAAATTCGAGTCATCAGAATTCAATGAGAACCTGCCTACCAGTCCGGAACTCGATGGGGGTGGGCGCCGTAGGCGCCAGGGGGCGTCAACCCCTTTTGAGTTTTCAAAATTCGAGTCATCAGAATTCAAGGAGAACCGGCCTACTAGTCTGAAACTCGAGGGGTTGGGCGCCGTAGGCGTCAAGGGTGTGGATCCCCCCCCTAGTATACAATATATATATATATATATATATATATATATATATAAAGATAAAAATCCTTAGACCTCTTAGTGGACTAATATACTATAGGCTTACAAACTTTGGTAAGTTGGAATCACATAAAAAAAAATATGCCATTTGAGGTGGACGAATTTTGATTTGAAAACAAAATACAGTGAGAAATAGGTTCGATTACTAATACATTTATATAATAAAAATTTCGAGTGAGAGAAGGTTATTATACTTATTTTGTTAATGGCATAATAAAAGAATTATTATTATGATTTATTTTTAATCTTCCTAATTTATTAATTTTTTCTAAATGAATATTTGGATATCTAATGCTAAATGACACACAACTTTTATCTCTTAGTAAAGTTATACGCTAGTAAAAGATTAACGGTGAAACAAACACATAGTACTGTTAAATTTTAAACGTAATTATGCAGGTATATTTAAGTAAACAGAATATTCACAAAAATTAATTAATTAATAAAAAACTTATCAGTGAAATTTAAACAAAACCTGAACGGCTCACTTTAGTGAGCACAGGCATGGCAAACCCGAGGCACCAGATGCTGGATCATGCCTTACTTCATGCAATATACATCTGTTATATTATTCTGTAGACTGGTCCCTCCCCTTTTTTCTTTGCTTCTTTCTCCTCTCCTTGCTCCTTCCCCCTGATGCTATTAGAGTATTCGAGGGCTAGGGGTGAATCTTTCCTATCTTGCTAAGTCATTTCGTCTTATGCAGCCACCGAAGAAGGCAAGCTAGCCTCAATGGGTGCCAGTCCCAAGCCCGGATAAAGAGAAAATGATATAAGGACTAGGGCGTACCCCTTAAACGACGCGCAGCCATATCGCCCTACAGCTGCGAGAAGTGGACGAGGGCTACCTCATCAAGGGCGGGTGCGGTAAAGAAGCGAGCCCAGCAGGTGGAGAGGATGTTGCGAATGGGAACACTGAATGTTGGAAGCATGATTGGAAGGGGAAGAGAGGTGGTAGACATGATGAGGAAGAGGAAGTTGGACATTTTATGTGTGCAGGAGACAAGGTGGAATGGGGGAAAGGCAATGGAACTGGGAGATGGATATATATTGTTATACTCTAGAACGAATATCAAGGGAAGAAATAGTGTAGGAATTGTGGTGTGTGGCAAAATGAAGGGCGAAGTACTGGAAGTGGGTAGAAGGAACGACAGGATCATGCGAATGAAATTGGGTCTTGGAGAAGAGCGGATGGTCGTATTATGTGTATATGCCCCCCCCCCAAGTTGGCTGTACAGCAGAGGAGAAAGATGAGTTCTAGAACGTGTTAGATGAAGAAATGAAGGAACTGGAAGAAAACGAGATGGTGATTGTCAGAGGAGACTTGAACGGACACATAGGGAGACAGAATAGAGTGAAAGGGTGCAGGTGGCCACGGAGAGGGAATGATGAACCAGGAAGGAGAGAGGGTTGTGGACTTTGCAGTAGCGTTTGATCTGGCAATTGTGAATTCGTTTTTCTACAAGAGGCAAGAATATTTGATAATATTTAGGAGTGGTAACAACAGCTCACAAATTGACTACATTTTGACTAGAAGAAAACATCTTAAGTTTGTGACAAATTGTAAAGTAATTCCAACAGATCAAGTGGCACAGCAACACCGACTACTGTGCGCAGACTTTAAAATGAGATCGAAGATAATAACCTCTGGAAGGCATGGGATGAAGACAATTAAGTGGCTTCGCTTAAACGAAGAGAGTGTGAGGAATCGTTTTAGGGAGAGGGTGTTAGAGAGGATTTCGGATGGACTGGAGAGTGTACAAGATTGGCGGAAACAAA
Source organism: Typopeltis vanoorti (assembly GCF_054136105.1). Lineage (NCBI taxonomy): Eukaryota > Metazoa > Arthropoda > Arachnida > Uropygi > Thelyphonidae > Typopeltis > Typopeltis vanoorti. Next base: position 120,353,996 of record NC_143553.1, read on the forward strand.
ATTCAAAAATAATCCTGAGCTGTGCAATCGAGGTGCTTGGTGAGACATCTGGAAAGATTAGAGAGCAGAAGGAGGAGGGTTAGTGGTGGAATAATAATGTACAAATGACAGTGACAGCTAAGAGGAAGGCAAAGCAGAAGTGGGATGAGTCAAGAGTGGAAGAGGACCGAGAGGTGTACAGAGAGAGAGAAAGCAAGAAGCCAAGAGAGTTGTGGCAAAGGCAAAGGCCATGGCATATCAAGATCTGTATGATCTTGATATGCCATGGCAGAGAAAAATTGACAATGCAGAGAAAAATTAACAAGTAGAGAAATGTAGAAATAAACCAGCAAAGGATATCTTACATGTGAGGCAGATCAAAGACGCTGATGGAGGAGTATTATGGAGGGATGTGGATATAAGAAACAGATGGAGAATATACTTTGAGGACTTTAAATGAGAAAAATGCAAGGACTCACAGAGAAGATGGACAACCTTCTGAGGGGATGGTGCAGAACATCAGTAGAGTGGAAGTGACAGAGGCCATGAAGAGGATGAAGAATGGAAAATCGGTTGGCCCCGACAGAATTCCAGTGGAGGCATGGAAGGCACTGGGGGAAGAGGGAATTGACCTGCTGTGGGACCTATTCATGAACGTTTACCAACAGGAAAATATACCCCAGGAATGGAGGGAGAGTACACTTTTCCCCATCTACAAGGGTAACGGGGATGCACTAGACTGTAAAAATTACAGAAGAATAAAGTTGATGTCCCACACAATGAAAATCCTAGAAAGGGTTCTTGATGGAAGACAGAGGAAGGAGGTAGATATTGCAAAGGAACAATTTGGCTTCATGCCTGGTAGATCAAGAACAGATGCTATCATTGGGTTACGGCAGATGATGGAAACGTTTCCAGAGAATCAACGGGAGCTACAGCTGGAATTTATTGATCTGGTCAAAGCATACGATAGAGTGCCAAAGCAAGAGGTTTGGAGGTGTCTGAGGGAGAAGAAGGTTCCGTAGAAATAGGTCAGGTTGTTGCACAGTGGGCGACGGCCAGGAAACAGATCTGGAGCTGGGAGGATGTGTCATCAGGAATGTGAGGCACTTTAGATACTTAGGTTCAACTGTCGAAGAAGATGGAGGAGCTGAGAAGGAAGTGGGATGCATGGTACAAGCGGGTTGGAGGAACTGGAGGGAGATGGCTGGAATGTTATGCGATAAAAGGGTGCCGATCAATCTGAAAAGCAAAATGTGTAGGACAGTAGTGAGGCCAGCAATGACGGATGTTATATAAAATGTGGCCCTGAGGAAAAAAAACATTTTCAGGATGGAAGTGGCAGTGATGAGAATGCTTAGGTTGATGTGCGGTATGACCAGAAAGGATCGTCTGAGAAATGACTATGTGAGGGGAACAGTGAAAGTTACGAACTTAGGAGCTAAGATACAGGACGGAAGGTTGAGATGGTTTGGTCATGTAATGAGGAGGAAGGACGAATATGTGGGAAGAAAGGTCATGCTGATGGATGTGCAAGGAAGGAGGGAGCGTGGGCGGACAAAGAAGAGATGGAGGGAGCTGTTAGAAGAGGACTTGAGGATGAAGAACTTGGCTGTGGTAACAGCCCAAGACAGGAGGATGTGGAGGAGACTCATCATCAACAACAGTGACCCCACTTAAGTGGGAGAAGCTGCAGAAGAAGAATAGTGAAATTTAAAAAACAGAATAATTATTAGAAATTACTAGAGAAGTTTCTAAATTAAATTTCTTTCTTTGTTTTATACCACTTTATTCTAATGTAGAAAAATTATTTTGTTATTTGAAGAATTTGAATTTTGTGGGAAGTTACTGGTATTGAGACCAAATTATGATGAAAATAAAATGTTTAATAAAAACAAGTAATTAAAACCCGACAAGTTTTGTACCAGTACTCTTGGTGATGTAAACCTTACGACTTACCAAACTTGTTGGATTTTAATTGCTTATTTTTCTTAAATTCTTTATTTACATCATAATGTAGTCTCGATACCGATAGCTTCCCACAGAACTTCTAAACCACAGAAACTTACGTTTGAATTTGAATTTTATTCAGTGAAACACTGAAACAGAGACAAATGAAATATTCATGTAAATCCGTGATACAGAATGAAATATTCATTTAAAACATTGAGATATCGAATCAGATGCACTTTGGGAATTTTGTGAACAGTTCTCTCAAAAACGTTTGAATTGCCAAAGGAGTTGAGGAATATTTCAAACACTTCAGGAATAATTCAAATATCAATAATTTTATCTTAAACTCCGAGAGAAATAAGTCGGAAATGAACGCAAATTAGAAGCTTTGTTAAACTGATGAAGAACACAATTTACGTAAACAAGATGCCAGCTACATTTTATGGAATAAATAGCAATAAGGTTAAAAAAATTCAAACGAAATTCCATATTTTCTGGAGCAATTACGGAGACTTATTCGCTAATCATTTCTGTCACCTAATCAACATAAATTTCGGTTTATGTGAATTAATCACGAGGTAAGAAGTGACTAAAGATTATCAGGGAATCCGAGATTGTGACCCCAATCGGCGTCTCATCCTCTTTCGATTAGATTGTTTTTCGTTTTCGTGGAAAGTCGATAAATGACAAGGATTTCCTACCCATCAAATGTGCTTAATGTAATCTCTTCTAAAACTCAATCAGTCTGCGTTGTCTGGTGGGAAGATTACCGCTATCCGCACACAAAACATCGATCTTCACAATGAAAAACAAACACACAGAGTTTTATGTGGCTGGCATTAAAAACTTAGAGTTGTTTCCGTTTTTCAAAGAACAAAAAAAAAAAAAAAAAAAAAAAAACCGAAACAGAAAGCAGAAGGTGCGACCACCCACCCACCAATATATAAAAGAACAGAACTACTTTTTTTTAAGTTAAGGGACATTACATCCCATATTGTTTCTTAGCCGAATAAGAAACTCAAAGAGTTTCATGCCGAATATAGAAACTATATAAAGTATATATTTATATAGAAACTATATAAACCTACTCACTGATGAGACCTCAAAAAAGGTCGAAACCGGTCTGTGTAGTTCCCTTCCTCATAATGTTGAACAATAATACAGCTCCTAGGAGTTAAGTTCTCATTATGAGTAAATATCAAGAATTGTGATCGAATCTTGCTCCACCCTTTCTATGAGTTGTCTCAGCTTGCACTACCTTCAGGTCCTGCACTATCCAGGTATTTGCTTACGCTTGGAATCGCCGAACTTTATATAGTTTCTATATTCGGCATGCAACTCTTTGAGTTTCTTATTCATCTAAGAAACAATATGGGATATAATATCCCTTAATTTAAATAAGTTCATATCGCCAAATTGAAGCCTTTGGCTCTACACATAATTAGGAACAGAACTACGCTTGAATGGTTTTGAAAGTGTGCAAAGGAAATAATGCAAGACAGGATGACGATCTTCATTCATTATCTGTCTTACCGTTTTTAACACTAATTGAGAGGCCTTGTTCTTCTCCATCTGATAAACAAAGAAGATGCAAGTATTGTAGTCCGTAGTGTTCTTTTATCGCTAATCTTTATTTCATTAATTATTTCATTATCAGTGAAGTCTTCCAAGATTTAGATATTCATTATAGGTTATTTATAAATATCACTTATAGGTAAATATTCCAAATTGGCTTATTTAAATATATTAAACATATTAAATGCATATTATAAAAGAATAAAAATAAATAATAAGTTCTGGTCATGACTGCATAACGTCAATAGCCGAGTCTCACTTAAAACTTCATTGGCTACACAATTGCCATCCGTTACCCTCTGGGTCCGGCTCACCTACTCCGAAATTAAATAATGAATCGTTAAGATAAATTTTATTTCTATTAGATCAGCGTTTCCCAAATGGTGGGTCACGACCCGGAACTGGGTCAAGAAAGTTAAATGCCGGGTTGCCTAAAAAAAACTCTCGAAAACCTAGGTGTTTCGTTTTTGGCTTGATTTACATACGTCAATGATTTACATATGATATTCGTTTATACGCTTATAAATTATTCCACCTTTTTTTTTTAAATTGTTACAATACGTGCAAGTTAAAGTTTGTTTTACAGGAGAGAGCAGCTATGAAATCATGAATTTGATTGGTGCGGTAATAACAAAAGATCACGCGACCCAAAGACAAATGGAACCGACAATTTTTGAGTTGAAATGCTAATTCTCTCCAACCGAATTCCATAACATCTGCAAATGTCATAACAACATTCACTATATATTTCTTAGTTTTAAGACATTCACGACGGGGTGTCGTTGTTTATCGTTCCGACAGAACTTATCATTACCGGCGGGCTCAACTCACACAAAGTTTTAACTCTGTGTGAGTTGAGCCCGCCGGTAATTTTTATTGCTTCTTGTTTGCGTTTGAGCTGGAAGGGGAACTCACACAAGCATTAAATGGCATTACTTAAATAAAGAGCCAATAGGCTTCATTTGTTTAATTGCCCTACGAGTTGCCGTAGTTTGTACTACGTGCTTTGGCTTACGCTAGTATCCGCCGATACTTTTATAGTTTACTCGGCATGAAACTCTTTGATTCCGATCTTAGAGTTTCTTATTCGGTTTTGAAACAATGTAGGATTTAATACGTCCTTAATTTAAATAATTATATGTCATGTTTCAATTCTTGGTAGAATTTTATTTGAAGTTAGCCTTTGTTATTTGTCATAATGACATCGAGAATTTCAAATGCAATCAAACAAACACCTATTTCATGTAATTGAAAACTTGGACAATTATTTTAGTTAGATACTGTGTTTCCAGTGCAACACATGGTTTGGCTTGCCTATACAGTGTAGTTTCTGTGAGAGGGGGTACATGTGATTCATTACTTAGCGCCATTTTTATTCCAGCTGTCTCTAATTGGACTATTTGTTGAGAAATATATTACACAGACTGCAAAAACCTCTGTACCTTATTCAGGGATACAATAAAACTTTTTTCTTTCTTGCATTCTACAGTATATAATGGCTGTTAGGAAAGGCGTGTTGTTTTTTGTGTGGGAGGTATATATTTTTCATAAAGTGAAATCAGGGGTGCCAGTTATACGGCAGGGCAAGTTATATTCGACGGTAAGCGTTCGCCCACAAGTCGACGCCCTTCTGCTGCTTCCCCTGCTCCGCTGATTTCTATGGTGAGTTACAATACATAAATATTTTTCTCACTACCATTTTTTTTTTCAAACCAACATCATTAAAATCAATTTAATAATACAATAATCAATTTTATACTGAATAATATACATTTTTTGGTGATCAGAATGGGATATGTCAATGAAACTTACCAGAATTTCATTTAATGATGTTGGCCTGAGGAAACTACAATATTGTAGCATTAGTCCTGTGATTGATAACTAATTTAAATGCATACTTTTATATTTGTCGACATGCTACGCCGTATACATTAAGTGCATTAATACTCTTTATGATTTTGCCATTATTAATTATTAATACTTATTTACTAAAATAAATAGGCTTCAGATCGGCGATTCAAAATTATATAAATGAAGTGGGTATTAAATCCAATTTATTTCAAAGCCGACTACAGTAACTATAGAATTTTTCTTGCGAAATTTGACCTGAAATCTTACAGGAATACACTCGCCGCCATTCTACGAGTTGTCCTAGCCTCTAGAGCATGGTAGTATGGCTGCCAGTGTATTCCCGTAAGTTCGCTGGTCAAATTTCCCACGAAAATTCTATAGTTTCTGTAGTCGGCTTTGAAATAATGTTGGATTTAATACCCACTTCATTTATATAATATTAATACTTATGTTAGTTTAATGTATGAGCTTTTAAAAAATGGGAACGGTATTTCTAGTAAGTTTGTTAGGACTGAACCCTGTAATGCAGTAAGAATAAATAAAAATACAGTCTTATAGAAAAAGAATTTAGAACGACTGATCCTTAGGATTCCCTGAACTTTTCCCTTTTCTAATCGCAGGTGCGTTCATTATGCATTTCACACCGCGCATCTGCCAGTAGGCAGAAATAAGCAGCGGCAAGAGCATGATTTTGTTGTATGTGCACTGTTTTGTTTTTGCTACTGTAAATGGGAATTATAAAGATAATTTAATTTAGGCATATAATAAAATGTTGATTTTTTTGAAACTATAAAAAATGCATTTGATTTAAGTTGTGAATTATTTTGTTACAATTCAACTGAACATCTCTATCTATCTATCTCAATGGCTATAACAGGCTTTAACGCCCATAACCCTCCAAGCATGCTTGGATAAAAAGCGAAATTCGAGGATAGAATGGTCACCCTTATGCCTCGAAGTATTCCTGTGTGTTCACAGGGCCGGTTTGCCTGCTTGCGGGATGAAAAACGCCAGATAAACTGGCGGTAAAAACCCAGCTGTCCACGCTCAAGACCGCCTAACTTGGCTATGACTGAGGAAGATCCTTCAGCTCCTCACTTCGTCGACGGTAATCGAACCTAGGACAATGCTTCCCTAGTCATATGGTTGTAAAGCGCAAAGCCACTAGGCGAACATGGCTGGGGAAAATAAAAAACGAAACTTATCACAGTCAAGCGTTCCAAAGCTGTGGACTGAAGTGTATGGCATGATTAATAAAAGACAAAAAAGCAACATGCGTTTTATGTTCCGCGACAATTGTGTGCAGAACGTCGTCAGTAAAATGCCATTATGAGACAAACCATAAATCTCTCCTTGATAAAAGCAAGGACGAACAGAAAGATTTTATTGCTCGGGCAATTAAAAATAGGAATATCCAGTCAACAACCCCAATGAAATTTATCGGCAGGCGTTCAAATATAACTGCTGCTAGTCTTTTTGTCTCAAATGTAATTGCCAAACACGGAAAACCTTTTAGTGATGGGGAATATATAAAAGAATCATGGTTAAAATGCGTGCACCAGTTCTCTTTGAAGATTTTGGATTTTGAAAACAAGGAAAAAATTATTCAAAGAATAAAAAGATATGTCTTTGGCTAGAAACACCGTGAAAGATAGAATCATAGAAATGGCTAAAAATATAACTCATCAGCAAAAAACAGATATAAAATCTTCTGGTTTAATTTCTCTTTGTCTTGATGACAGTACTGACATAACGGGATCAGCTCGTTTAGCAATTTGTATTCGGTATTGTGTTGGGAATAACATCAAAGAAGATTGATAAGTTTAACATCATTAGCAGCAACAACAACAAAAGGAATAGATATTTGCAACACAGTTGTAAATGCACTTGCTGAAAGAGATATATCTATATCAGTGGCTTTAACAGATCTTTAAGGCCCACCACCCTCCAAACATGCTTGGATTTCGTAACCGAAATACGAGGATAGAATGGTCACCCCTATGCCTCGAAGTATTCCTGGCTGTATCCCTGTGTGTTCACGGGGAGATTTGCCTGCTTGCGGGATGAAAAACGCCAGATAAACTGAAGGGAAAAACCCTGCTGTCCACGCCCAAGGAGCAGCAGGGTTCTTTCTGAGGAAGATCCTTCAGCTCCTCACGTCATCGACGAGAATCGAACCTAGGACACTCCTTCCCCACTCATATGGTTGCGAAGCGCAAAGCCACTAGGCTAACTGCGCGGACTTGAAAGAGATATAGATTCTTCCAAAATTGTATTAGTATCTACTGATGGTGCTCACAGTGACTGGAGAGGAAAATGGGTTCGTCAATTTATTTAACAAACGAATTGGACATTCAGTTCTTGGTTTTCATTGTATTATACATCAGCATTTTATGCGCGAAGGCTAGTTTCAAGCCACTGGAAGATATTACGAGCATTGTAACAAAACTGGTCAATTTTATATGACACGCGCTTTAAATAAACGAAAATTTATAGAATTATTAAGTGAGGTAAACTCAGTTTACAATTGTTTATTTATTTACAACAACTCCCGATGGTTAAGTCGTGGGAAAGTTCTTCAAAGATTTGTTGAGTGTGTAGATGAAGTCAGACTTTTTTACTTAATGAGAAAAATCATTGAAATATACAAATAATTAATGAACGTCAAATGGCTTTCGAAATTAATGTTTTTTACTGATTTGTGTTTACATTTAAAATGAATTAAATGTTAAACTGCAAGGTGTTAACAAGACAATTATTGTCATGTTTGATTTAACCAAAGCATTCGAAGCTAAATAACCAATTTTTAATCGTGTCGTTATTTCCAATATTTTCAAAATACAAAAAAAATTCTTAGCAGATATACAGGGTGTCCCAAAATTCACGCAAGATTTAAATTTAGCGCCATTAGTGCGGTAAAGTGTTGCCAACGAGAAAAAAAAGACAGCGTGACAGTTGACAGTTCAGAGTTATTAAAAATGGAGCGCTACACGAAAGAACAACGCATTTTCATTGTTGAGCAATATTTTAAAAATAATGAAGGTTTGGCAGCTACAGTTCGCAATTTTCGTACAAAATATGGTCGGAATAGTGATTTAACGTCAACAACTGTGAAAAGATTAATTAAAAAATTCAAGGAAACTGGCTCAATTAGTGATCTTATACACTCTGGCCGTCCTTCAACAAGGCGTTCAACAGAAAACATCGAAGCCGTTCGTGAGAGTGTTGCTGAGAGTCCAGGAACAATAATTCGGCACCATACCATGGTCTTGAATTGGGCATTTCGAGAAGCTCTCTACAGTGTATTCTCACGAAAGATTTGCATCTTTATGCTTACAAAGTTCAATTGACTCAAGAACTGAAGCCTACTGACCACACACAGTGAAGAGAGTTCGCTGAATGAATTATGGAACAACAACAAGTGGATGCTTATTTTTCGAACAAAATCATCTTCAGCGATGAGGCTCATTTTCATCTTGATGGCTTCGTTAATCGACAAAATTGTCGCATTTGGGGTTCAAAAATCTACGAGTGATTGTTGAGAAACAAACGCATCTACAACGTGTCACTGTTTGGTGCGGATTTTGGGCTGGAGGCATCATCGGTCCATTATTCTTCGAAAATTCGGCTGGTAAGGTGATAACAGTTAATAGTGCTCGCTATCGCGACATAATAATCCAGTTTTTTTCTGCCTAAATTGCAAGATATGGATGTGGACGACATGTGGTTTCAACAAGACGGTGCCACATGCCATACAGCTCGAGAAACAATTCAATTACTGCATGAGTCATTTCCTGGTCGTGTAATTTCCCGTTTTGATGATCAGAATTGGCCACCCAGATCATGTGACTTAACGCCGTTCGACTTTTTTCATTGGGTTTTTTGAAGTCTAAGGTTTATGCCAACAAGCTCACGACCACCCACACCTTGAAGGAGGAAATTGAGCGCTGTATCAACGAAATTCAGCAACATTTTTGCAAAACCGTCATGGAAAATTTCGACAAAAGAGTGCGTATGTGCCAGCGAAGCCGTGGAGGCCATTTACCCGATATGCTATTCCATGCATAACCCTATACTTTATGAATCAATAAGAAATTAAAATTTTTAATTAAAAACCTGTGTTTTCTATCAAAATTACTTCTTGCCTGAATTTTGGGACACCCTGTAGAATCCCATGAAAAAAAAAAACAGATCAAGTTAAATTGACAAAAGAGTTTTTTACAGTTATTCAGTCGATAATCAACGAATTTTCTTGAAGATTTACGCAGTTCAGGCAATTCGCAGAGACATCAAAATTTATTTTGCACGCGGACACATCAACAGATAAACTTAATTTGGAGATTTTCGAGTGGCTGAATTTGGAAGATATAGAAATGCAACTAATCGATTTTCAATCTAGTTCTATATGGAAACAAAAGCTTGTCGATTTGAGAAATGACTTGGAAATAATGGAAAATGATCGATTATTGGGCGCAATTAAATAGAATGCAGAAGAGGAAATATTGAGAACTTGGAATGCCAGTCCTGAAACCTTTTGTTGTTTAAAAAACTAGCGATGGCTATATTATTAATTTTCTCCTCTACATATGCTTGTGAGTCATTATTTTTCGAAATGAATTTTATAAAAGTTAAGAAATAGAATGACTGATGAATCTAGTTCCGTGTGTGTATTACTAAAAGTGACAAAATATGAACCTGATATAAAGTATTTGGCATCTAATGTACAACAGCAAAAATCTCATTAATAAATTGATATATATTGATATTGATAAATTAATAAATTGATAATTGGTTGATATTGATTTGTATACGACAATGTGTATGTCAAATTATGAGTCCATTTTTATGAACTTCTATGTTAATTTTTAAACTTGTCTCAATAAAATTCTGCAATTAATTTTGTATTAAGTAATATTAATTAATTAATTAGTGTTGTATTAATTAGTTGTTGACGTGCCTGGCACGTGAGCTAAAGGTTCGCCACCACTGCACTAGGGTAACCGGCCGGTCAACTAATGGCTCAACTAATTAATTAATAATAAATGAAAACTCTCTGAACATTCAAATCTGTTTAATTTTACCTATTGGCCATAAAAAGTTTAAGCGGGTCACGAAGATGAAGTATTAAATAAACCGAGCCACGGAAAAAAAAGTTTGAGAAACCTTGTATTAGATGATTGAATGAAACTTCTTTCTTCATGTAATAACTGAAGAAAAGAACCTAAAATGTTAAATTCAAATTTTAAGATAAATACAGAAAGATTATTATAAATCCATTATTATTGTATAGGCAAGTAGTTTAAAAAGGTTCAACCTTTACCACAAAGCTTATGGGAATATTACCTTCAGCATTGGTGTTGCCTGGTTTGCAGTAGATAAAAGAAACGGACTTTGATTAGGAGATGTTTATTTTTATTATCGACCTCTTAAGGTTTCTGCCTTCTTTCTAATGAGGACCAGGAACCAACAGTTCGAAACAGCTGTCAGATGAATGAAAGGATCATCAAAAATTTTCGGAAATATATTCTTCCATGCTGTATTAGTGCACGTTAACACATAGGAATATAAATAACATATTAAAACACTAAGAAATGCATTCTATTTTTAACATTGATTTCGGGTTGATGGGACATGATATTTCGTAACTCATAACAATAATCAAATCAGATGGATTTTAGTGCGAATTCGGCGTTGGAAAAGAATTTGTATTTATTTTTATTCATTATTATTTTTTATTTCGGATCGATTATTAAAGATCATGCTAAATAGGATTGAGGCCAAAGTTGAGGCAGAAATGCCCGAGGAACAAGCAGGTTTTAGGAAAGGTAGAGGCACCAGAGATCAGATCCTTTGCCTTAGACAGATCATAGAAAAATATAAAGAATTCCGACTCCCTCTGGTAATGTGTTTCTTAGACTACTCTAAAGCTTTTGACTGTGTTGAGACATGTGAAACTGTGGGAAGTAATGAAAAGAATGGGTTTTTCTGAACACACTATCAGGTCGATAGTCAACTTGTATAAGGAGCAAGAAGCCACAGTAAGGACAGGTGTTGGATTGACTGACTAGCTCCAAGTTGGAAAATGAGTTAGGCAAGGATGTTTACTTTCTCCTCACTTGTTTAGTATGTATGCAGAGGACATCATGCGTGAAGCATTGGATGAGCTCACGACAGGAATTAGGATAGGAGGTAGATTGATCAGTAATCTGAGGTATGCTGATGATACAGTACTCTTTTGTAATGATGGAAGAACTAGGACTAATTCTTGACAAAGTTACGAAGACAAGTAATACTAGAGGACTTTAACTCAATTCCAGCAAGACAAAGATCATGGTTTTCAAAGGAAAAACAAACAGAGAAGCTCTTGAGAAAGAAATGTACTTTAAAGGAGAAAGAATTGAGGGAGTCAGCAAGTTTGAGTGCCTGGGATCCATTATTAATGTGAAGAATTGCAGTTCAGAAGATGTCAGAAAAAGGTTAGGAATAGCTAAAACAACAGTCAGAGACCTATCTAAAATCTGGAAGGATGGATCTATCTCCACGGGGACAAAGTTGAGAAATTTGGATGCAGTTGATTTTCCAACAGCGACTTATGGATGCGAGACTTGGAACCTAAAGAAGTCAGATAAGAAACGGATATCTGCTTTTGAGATGTGGTGTTACAGAAGGCTGTTGAGGATATTATATACTGAAAGGCGTACAAATGAATGGGTGTTAGTAATGATCAACAGAACTTCAAAGCTCCTTAAAGATATTGACAGAAGAAAATTTAAATATTTTGGACACATAGAAAGGATGGAAGGAGGACCTTTCAGAACAGTAATAGAAGGTAAAGTTCCTGGAAAAAGAGGCAGGAATAGACCATTAATGAGATGGATGGATGGCGTGTGTGGAGTGACTGATCTTCAGAGAGTTGAGACTTCCAGAAAAGCAAACAACAGGACTACATGGCGAAGCCTGGTGTGGAACATCACCGAGCATCGGAGTGACCATACGGCATCTATAGATGCCCAGTGAACATAGTATATCGATTACAGATGTGATCGTCGGCGGATTGAGCATTTTGTCCAGATCTTGATCATGTGAGAATTTTAGTGAGTGTGGGAAATACCCGTTAGTTATTAGTTTTAGCCAGCACGGAAAAAAGACACAGAAGACCAACATATATCGAGACTAAATCCCTTATGGAAGAAGAAAAAACACTATAATGTAAATGTTTCTTCTTCTCCTGCGAGCTTAGAAGCAGTTTTACACAAGCAAGAAACATGGAGGGGGGGAGGGGTATTCGAATATAGCGAGAGACGGTGGACAACTACCGTGCACTCAACGAATTCTTGGATGATAGACATCCTTATGTCAGATATTCGATCTATAATAATAATAATAATAATAATAATAATTTTTTATTATTATTATAATATTCATAATGATGATTATTACAGGTGTTTCGTTGCAATTTTACACTCTATATATACAATATCAATGGATATAATCACTCTATATTGCATACTTTTTTTTGTTATTACATACATTACTTACATTTGTTTACATATGATACTTGCATTACATACATTGGTTTACATGTGATACGTACATTACATGCATTTGGTTACATATGATACATCTTGGATGATAACTGATTTCTCTGCTTTTATCCTCGAAGCTTATATGTAAGCTTATCTCAGGATGACACTAGTTGGTTATTATTTATTTATTTATATTTATATTTTTTTTTTGCTGTGTTGGGAAGCTACGAAATCGATGATTGAAAAATTCGCGCATACGCACGCACAACTCCCCCCCCACACACACACAATAACTTGGAATGTACTGATGCGTCGCTAAATTGGAAGCCTGAACGAATATATTGTGTTTCATTAAGTTTGTATGGATTTTGGGGACGTGTTTCTTGTTCATAGTATGTCCTTAGAGCTCTTTTCAGGCTATTGTAGTTTGTAAGGTTTCTGTATTCAAAAGGTAATTTGTTTATCATGTCTGGGATGTAGAAGTTTCGCGTAGCCTTTCCGTAGTGATTATTGTGTTTATATGTGATATAATGAGTTGTCTGAGGTCTTGTTATACGGTATGTATTTCTAACTGTCCTGTAGTTGTCATCGAAATAATGTTTTAGGAAAGCTGCATAGTGACATAAATGTTTTGCTGTCAGTAGTTTGTGTTCTGACATTGCAGTATATATAAAGTCGGTATATTCTCTTTGTTCCCAAAAGATCAGTTTTATCATTTTTTACTGTAGCGACATTAATCTATTTAATTTGTATGGTTCACAGAAAGCATACGTTGTTATAGTATCTTAGTATATTTTCCCATAGTGATTTCTATATTAGTGTTTTTAGGCGTATGGGAACTATGTTTTTTTAACCTGTACAGTTTATTGTTCGGAGTTTGTTGTGCAGATGGTTTATGTGGCTATTCCAGTTCATATCTGCATCGAAGTAAATTCCAAGGTATGGTATTGTTTCAACCTGTGTGATTGAGGGGTTTTGCTGTTCTGTGTGTTTTTTATGTTGGAAAGTGGATGTTGGATGGTTATATATTTGTTTTCAAATGGACGAATCAGTGGATTTCTGAATATCATCAATTTTGTCTTTTCTGAATTTAGGTCTATTGAGTTATTCGTGAGCTAGTCTATGATCAGATTTATGTCATATTGCATATTTGTTTGGGCTATGCTTGCGTTATTATGGATAGATATTATTGCTGTATCGTCTGCGTATTGGAATACCTTACGTTTGAGTGGTAGCTGATTAATATCGTGCGTGTAAATGTTGAATAGAGTTGGGGAGAGTACAGCTCCCTGTGGTACTCCACAGGTTACTGGTAGCTCTCTGCTTCGGTTTGATCGGATACGTGTGACATGCTTTCTATTTTGAAGGTAGTTTGTAAACCACCTGTGAAGATGCCCGTCTATTCCAACATGCCTCACCTTTTCTAACAAGGTTTGATGTGTAAGTGTATCGAATGCTTTATTTAGATCAATAAAGACAACCATGGCAATTTTGTTTTTGTCTAAGGCGGTATTAATTACATCTGTAAAGTCTTCCAAGAGAGATGTAGTTCCCTTATTTTTCTGAAAACCATATTGTGTTTTGGGGATAATATGAAAGGTCTCTGTGTATGCTGTGAGTTTCTTCAGTATGATCAGCTGCATAATTTGATTGATAATTGGTAATATTGCTATGGGTCTGTAATTGCTGATTAAATATTTTTTTCATGTTTGTATATGGGTGTGATTATGGCGGTCTTTAGCATACTTGGTATCTGTCCTGTTTTAAATATTTTATTTATTAATTTTAGTAGGATTGGACTTAAACTAGCTGCATGTTGCTTTATATCTTTAGGTCTAATACCAACAATTCTTGGGCCTTTGTTTGGTTTGATTTGATGAATTGCAGAGAGAAGTTCTGCTTCTTTTATGGTTGGGAACCATAATGTCTGTTTTGATTGTGGTCCAAATGGAGGGTCACGTTTTGTGATTGGGGAATATTTCTATGCGGTTCTTGGATGGAGTCTGCAAAGTATTGGTTAAAGTCATTTGTTAGTTCTTGAATAGGTTTTGTTTTATGGTTTCGGAGGCGGTGGTGTTGGGAACACAATCTCGCATCTGATTGATCAGATGCCAGGTTTGTTTCATGTTGTTTTGTGCAGAGGTTAATTTGTCTCTGTAGTAGCTTCTTTTTGCATTTCTGATTTGTGTTGTAAGACGATTCCTTTTTATCTTATATTCAATTTTTAAAGCTGTGTTATTTGGATATCGCTTTAATTCTTTCCATAAAGCATCCTTTCTGTGTATTTCTAGAATTAAGTTTTGGGTTATCGAAGGATTTTGTGTTGTTTTTGAACGAATTCTGACTTTCTTTGTAGCTTTCTTATATATTTCCTCCAGTGTGAGTTTAATGTTGTTTAACAAGATCTGATGAATCTGATGCCAGGTGTTCCCAGTCTGTTTTTCCGTCTGTTTTTCTAATTTCGTGGTTGACTATTTCTTCGTCTATTATTGTTTTCTGTCGCTTTTCTTCTGCGGGATATTGCATGGATATTGTCTTGGTGTGCAGGTTTAGAGCGGTGAAGTAATGGTCTGTTACTTTGCACTTTATGACTAATGCAGAGTAACTGTTTGGTGGTACTCGGACGTTTATATGATCTACACAGGAGGCAGTGATAGTATTTCCGAATATTTCGTATCCAGTACATGATGTTATTGTTGGTATTAGATTATACATGGATAGCGTGTCTAGGTATTTTACAGTGTTTTTCTGGTTTTCGTTTGCAATATTTATGTTTATATCGCCAATTATCATTAGGTATTCAGTTGAGCATATTTCTTGGCGTGAAAGCCAACAATTGATTTCGTACAAGAATTTTATCATGTTTAGGTGTTTGGTGGCCTGTAAATAGCATTTAGTATTATGGGGTGCTGTCTATTGATGGTATTAGTGATTTCAAGGCAAAGGGTTTCAGCATGCTCAAATTGATAGGCCTTTTCTTTTGCTATTAATTTTTGTTTGATAAATATTAATATTCCACCCTCTCTTTTTGTTTGGCGGCATGATCTATGTTGTTGGAAGCCTGGAATTTGGAAAGCAGTCGCTTCTTCATTAGTTATGATTACTTTTGTTAGAATAAATATATCAATAATATCTGTGTAATTCCTCAGATAAGCCTGTAACAATAACCAATGTTTTCGGATGCTTCTGATGTTAATATGCAAGATTGAGAGACCTCTCGCTTGTACTGTGTGTTGTTTACATGCATCAAGAGATTCGAGAGTACATTCACCGATGTATTCTGGTGTAATTACATCTATCTGATGGTTCACATTCATTTTTGTTGTGTTGAGATCTTCTTATTGAACTAAGTTGGAGTCTTTTGTTTCACTCTGGCAACCTATATATATCTTCCAAGCTTTTTATTTGTATAGATGTTGAAGTCTGTGACGTTCTCAAAAATATTTTGCCGTCTTTGATCCATAAAAATTGATACTTTTTTCTGTTTTTTCTTTTCTTGCTTGGTTCAAAAGATTCTGATTGAAAGGTGTTAAATACTCAGATAGAAAGATTGGCGTATTGTCTTGCGATGTGTTTAAATCCTTGACAACTGGATTTTTCGGTCTGCTGGCTTTTATGAGATTGTCTCTTGTAGCCTTGCTTGTCAGACGGATTATTACCAGTGCGGGTCGTGGCAAGCCTTGTTTTTTGTTCTTCCTGGTAATCCGATTTATCGTCTGAATACCATTATGCTGTAGGGGGTTGTCAATTGCATGGCTTAACTTTAAAACTACCTCTCTGAGATTTTCTGTGGATTCAGTTTCTGGAAGACCGTTTATGACAACGTCTTCTTTATGTTGTTGTTGGTTTAAAACTTCGTATTGTAGTTTCAGGGAATTAAATTCTTGACGGATTCCGATGTCTTTTATCAATATGTGTTGCCTGTCAGTTAGTGCATTAATGCTGGTTTTAATGTCTTTTACCGTTTGTAAGACTTCTTCGACTTTTGAATTATTAAATTTAACAAACTCCTCATATTCGCTAATTTTTTTGGTTATTTGTTTATTCTGTTTATCAAATAGTTCTTGGACAAGATCTACCAAGCTGATTTTAATATTTTCTAAACCTTTTTCTAGTAATAAATTTACGGAACTCAAATTATAAGATTCACCGGTATATTTTTGTCTGTTCAGTTCATCCTCCGCTTCTGCCTCCAGCGTAATCAGTTGCGTCGTTGGTGGCGGCGTTTCTTTGTTCTCTCTGCAGTATAGGCATTTCCATTCCTTTCGCTCGGCATTGGATTTCCGTTGCCATTTTGTTTCTGAGAATCCGGAACATGTAAAGTGAAGATTCCTAAGACATTTCCTGCAGGTTATATGACTTCCGTCGGACGATAATTCCTTCAGGCACTTGTTGCACTTCATGGCTCACCTTTCTTCCCTTGGACAACTGTAAAGATGGCGACGTCCTTTGTTCTATGCTCGTTAATGCGCTTTAATAATAATAATAATAATAATAATAATAATACTTTTTTTAAACATTTTATTATGTCTCAGTATAAATTATATGCAATAATAATATTTACAATATTTACAATAAGGTTTATTTTATATAAACGACTTATTTATTTTTACAATGAAAATGATAAGGTTTACTGTCACACAGTATATCTGCACACACACAATGAAAAATATATTCTCTTTTCTGTACAGTACAAAAATTCGATATACAAAATGCAGAGTACATTTTATAAATATGAATATACATTTTTTTAAACTATCTAAATTTGGATTGGCACCAATGTGCACACAATTCACGATACAATGCAGTAATGCAACGTACACACACAATTCAATAATAACAATATTTTTTTTTTTTTTTCTTATTTATTTATTTTTTTTTTTTACATTTTATTATGTCTCAGTATAAGTTACATACAAGAATATTATTTACAGAATTACAATAAGGATTGTACAGAATTTTTTTTTTTTTTTTTTTTTTATGTCTCAGATGAATTCCATACATAGCTGCTGTAGTAATTATATGTATATAATATTTATAACGCATTACAAGTGTGTATAACAGATACTTGCAAGTTAATAATTTTCTTCCTCGAAGCTTAGCAGAGCTTATCTTAGGAAGATAATAGATGACAGAGAGTGGTGGTTTCATGGTTGTGTTCCTATAGTGGTCACAAGCCAGGTATTGATTTTATTGTTTGTTGGTACGTGCTTGAAAGACTTCGACTGCTATTACAGTTTAACTTTTTTTTTTTGTGCAAATAGGGTTGGATTTAGACATGGTGTGTTTGTTTCTTTGTGTTCTTGTAGTGGTAGTTTTTTGAGAAGAGGGGTTGTCGTAGGTTTGTGTGTGTGTGTATGTGTGGTGGGGGAGAGAGAAACAGGAATTGCTCTAATTTTCATTCTCGCTATAATATTTATATAGTGCCTGTTTCAGCTCTCTGTATGTTCCTAGGTTTCTGTTGTCGAACGGCAGTTTGTTTATCATGTCAGGTACGTAGAAGTTTCGGGTGGCTTTGCCGTACTGATTGTTGTACTTATATGTTATGTAGTTTGTTGACTGTGGTCTTGTTATTTGATATGTTGTTCTGGTTACTCTATATGCTGGGCTGTAGTAGTGTTTTAACATGACTGTGTAGAGGCGTAAGTGTTTCACCTTAAATATTTTGTGTTTTGTACATGCTTCCTGCATAAGAGTGGGTTGTTCCCAGAATATCAGTTTTATCATTTTATCTTGCAACCATTGTAGCCTTTTAAGTCTGTAGTCTGCGCAGAATGCGTATGATGTGATTGCATATCTTAAAATGTTTTCACATAATGCTTTATAGATTAGTATTTTTATGTGGGTTGGGGCAATGTCTTTTAATCTGTATAGTTTGCTTGCTATTATCCTAAGCTTGGTATGTAGGTAGTTTGTATGGCTATTCCAACTTTGATCTGCATCAAAGTGAAGTCCAAGGTAGCGTGTTGTTTTCACCTGTGTGATGGTTGTGATTTTAGGTTCTGCACTTTGTGTATAGGAGGATGAATGTTTGATAGTGAGATATTTAGTTTCTATGGGCACGGTTTGGGGGTTTTTGAATATCATTAGCTTTGTTTTTCCAGGGTTTATATATATGCCGTTTTCGGTTAACCAGTTAGTGATTTGATTGATGTCGTGTTGCATATTTGTGTAAGCGATTTTTGCAGTGTTGTGAATGGATACTATGGCAGTGTCGTCTGCATAGTATAAAAAAAAAAAAAAAATTATTATTATTATTATTATTATTATTATTATTATATCTTATCTAATCATAAATAATAATAATAATAATAATAATAATAATAATAATAATAATAATAATAATAATAATAATAATAATAATAATAATAATAATAATATCTTTCAAGGTGGTACCATGAGGCATAACAGAATCTGGAACCACGGGAGCGGTCGCCATAGACTACAAAAACAGTGTACTAAACTGTGTTAAAGTTAAGAAGTTTGGATCGTGATTTTCGAGATTGAAATACTTAATATGCTCCGAGCAGATAAACGTCGAATGCCTCTTGTCATGGCGGAAATTAATAAACAACACTTAGAGATCTACGAAATAAAACCGTTTGCGACCTTGCTCTAAAATCAGAAAAATTACGGAAGACGGCATCAACTGGAATGTCACTGTTGTCAAAGGTTAGGTCAGTCATACCATTGCGGTATGGTCAATTTCGCGGTAAATCCTAAAATCAAACCGCTGAACATCGGAGCTAGTTAATGAGCCATATACGGCGGCCCACGTTCCGACAACTAGAGGGTGCAATAAAAGGTTAGCCATCCAACAAATGGGCTTAAAAAGACCCCCACCAAAACTTCTAGGGCATTCACAGTAAATCCTCAAAAAACCCAATGGCACACCAAACCAACTAAGCACTTGCAGACAAGTTCTCAGAGCCGTGGAGAACACCAACCTGGGATCAAACTGGAAGTAGCACACTGGCACGATCTTTCTAGACGTTGATAAAGCAGCCGATAAAATATGGTGTAATGGTTTGACAAATTCTATGTTTGACAAATTCTATGTATGCCCCATAGAATTTGTCAAACTCACCTCAGTGATTGCACACTCCGAGTGAAGTTGTAGGGAATGAGATGTAAACATAAAACCCCATTGTGTGTGTGTGTGTGTGTGTGTGTGTGTGTGTGTGTGTGTGTGTGTGTGTGTGTGTGTCAGGGATTTCTGTTCTTACCTGTACGCTTCACTATTTATGTGCTTATATTCCAGATATACCTGTCACCATCATGACCTTGTACACACACGATGCTGCAATAACCGTACGATACCTCCCACCTAGAACTGTTTCTTTAGTTAAAAATTTAAGTTTTATTTTCAAGTAATGTGCAATAGCAACTTTCGTGGGTATTATCAATCAAGAGACTTCGAAGAATGACATTGTGAAAACATTGTCGCTATCGTCTGAAGATTTATCGATGAACATGTGCAACATTGTTTTGCACATACAAATGATAGTATTGTATTATAAGTTTTGCGACTTATAATACAATACGTGTGGTTGAATAAAAAATATCGAAAAATATCGATAAAAATAAGATATATTATGAAAAACCCTAGGTGAGAAACGGAGTTCTGTATGACACAGCCTAACTACTTGCCTTCTGCTGATGATATCGTATAGAGGTTTCTCGAGTCCACACTTTTATATAACATAAGTATACCATTTTTGAACCCGTTATTTTAATGTTACCAAAAGGTAAGCAATCAACACCTCATATTTTTGCTATTAAATTTCAGATCTGTGGCAGTGCTTGTTAAGAAAGTTGTAGAATAAGTATGCAACAGCTATGTACAGAATTGCAATAAAAAGAATATATAGAACATTAATGTAAATTAATATTAATCGTCAAGAACTCCGTTCTGATTCCTGTTGTTGTATTAGTTATGGATAATTTATAGTACTATCCAACTTTTTAAGTGGCATCAATAGCCAGAAAATTATAGTTATCCATGTTATATATAATAGCCTTTTCGAATTTACATATTAGAGCAGATATTTTTTAATATATAATACAACATTCTAAGAAATGTTAATATTTTTTACACACACACATCAAAAAAATATTTTTAAATCCTCATTTATTTATATAGGGAGATTGAATATTCGCTACAACAAATACATTATTTATTTTAGTAGTACTCTTAAGCTAGCTGAATGCTATGTCATTTCACCTTTTTTTTACATTTCTTCTTTTTTTAAGCCACGTGCTATTTAATCAATTAGCACGTTTTATTGTTTCAAGCCTTTTAAATTCTTGCCTAATGGAAAAATTATGCAATTATTCATGACTATTTGAATTTTCCTTTCCTCTGTCTGTGTCCACATTGTTGAGCTAGGAGTTCGCGATAACATTAACAAAAAGTACATTAATCCTCTAAATAAAAGCAGATGACTTGAATGACGTTATACTGACGCCAACAGCACTTATCCGCAACCTATAGCTTCTCAAGAGACACATTTTATTAATTGTCTAGCTTTACTTGTCAGCTTGATGTCAGGATCTACAAATAAATCCTTCTTAGCTTTTCTCTGTTACCAAGATGAAATAAATCTATAATGTAAACAGCTAAAATCTCTTTAGATTGTTCTGCCGGAAATACCTTAATAAGATTGATGTGCTGGTTGTTGCTGAGATTCAGCATTGAACTCACTAATTTGTAAAACTCGCCAGTTGAAATCGAACTTTCGTTAAGTTTGATTACAATCCATATCTTAACTACGTGAATCAGAATCCAATAATATGAATTTTTTTTTTTTGGCTTGGAAGCGATTAATAATATTTTTATAATCCTGTTTTTCGTGAAGATAAAAAAGAAACAATATTAACAATGAATTTAAACAAAAGTGGAAAATGATCATTAGCATTTTTTCCTTATATTTTGTTGATTTATGTTATAAGATATCATAACTGTTCATTAAAATTAAAAAAATAAAAGGCGGTGAAAAGAAGAATATAATGTCTTCAAGTCTTATGACAGATTTGCAATGAGAGTCTTCCGCACTGTTAATTAGAGAATGAATTGGGTTAAAAGTGTTCCATATTTTGTGTACAAACAAGGTATCCTAGATTATCTAACTTGTACCAGGATATTTAATGCACGATGATAGGTTCTTAAACTTAGCGGATGGAAGTCGCAAAAATAAAATAAAATAAAATAAAATAAAATAAAATAAATAAATAAAGTAAAATAAAAATAAATACATAAAAATAAACGAAAATTTGGCAGTGAAATATTTCGATTAAAATATTGTCCACAGTTCTGCTTTCTGTTGAATATCCCAAATATGTTTTTATCTGAACTTCTTGATAAGGTTTATTCCATAGCCCAAGTGGATATCAGAATTCTTGAACTTAAATGAGTGTAATATTTAGTATGCCAAATAATTTCCCTCCTTTTTCCATAAATTAATGAAATTTCCATTTAGTTCTTCATAGCGTAATTAAATTACCCCTTTCCTCTTCATAACTTAATTTTTAACTTCCCTATTTTAAATTGTTTTAAATACCAATAGAATGAAATCAGCCAATATCAGTTTAGTGAATGAAAACATTCACGCCGTGTTCATTTACCTACCCCAGTTGATTGTGTATATTTCCAAAAAAAGTACACATCCAATGTGTGCGCACCGGATAGGACCCATGCTACAGCTGAGAGAGACTTTTAGTTGAAGCCAGTCCCTTGAAATCTACTGTATTTCTTTTCCTTGCCATTATTCTCACTTGACGTGGTCTCTCCAAGTCGCTAATAGCCAGGATATTCTGTCATGGCTCGTAGATGTGTCTAACAGGGAGGGTAGTTTATAGGTCTTTTTTATAAGGATTATTCGTGTTAAACTGGATCAACCACGTCTTCTCAGTTCCAATAATAGATAGTCTGTTTGACTCAGTGTAAAGTTTTTCCTCTCTCAAACTACAGTCTTTCCCTTCATAGTTAATGGTTGTTTATGTGTCTTTAGTGTCAGTAACCGGTATCAGACCATCATTCCTTATACTGGAGAATTGAAAGGCTTGAAAAAAGTTCCATGTTTGGACTAAGAACATGAAAATCAGATTTTCTAAGCCGTAACACATCTAAAATCCTCATTATCTGACTATTCTCAATAAACAGATTTTGAATTATCACTATGTTTCTGTTAACGATCAAAACGAAATAAAGTTCTCCTAGCGATCTCTTTCAACATGCGAGTTATAGTTATTTATATAAACTAAAAGAGAAATACAGGTGCATTAACTAATTTTTCAAAATATTTTATGATTTTTTAAAATCTAAATACATTTTTCACTTTTTTTTTTAAATAAATAATTTTAGTTGATGTATCCATGGAAGTTAAGTGTGTTCACAGTCAAGAAAGGGTAAGAGCTAGATTTTTCTCCCAGAGAGCAGTGAGTGAGTGGAATAATTTGCCGTTAGGGGTAGTGAGTGCATCTAAATGAATTAAAGGCAAGGTATGATAGATGGTTTGGGTGATTTATAGCCTCCCTCGATGAGTAGCTTGACTACCTGGAGGTCTCAGATAATAATAATAATCATAATAATAATAATATATTTTTTTGATTTCTAAAATATTTACACAATTACAATAATCACCTTTAGTGACATTCCAACTTGTAATTTTAACAAAATTCAGCACTAAGTGCCATATGTGATTCATTTTCTACATTGCTTTTCAATTAAAATTTTAATAATAATACTTTTTTGCATCTATAATTCAACACTCGTACTTCTAATTTAACAATGAAGACTACACGGAGTTTTTTAATAATAATAATAATTTATTGATTTGCTAAAATATTTACACATACAATAAACATTTTGAGTGACATTGCAACTTATAATATTACAGAATTCAGCACTAAGTGCTACATTTTCCACATTGGATTTCAATTAAAATTTTTAAAAACACTTTTTTACCTCTATATTATGTACTTACAACACATGTTCTTCTAATATTAACAATAATATTATACAGAATTTTTGAATATAGAATATACATAATAATAGTCATTTTTTTATGTCTCAGATATAAACACATTACAATTGTGGATAACAGATACTTGCTCGTTTAAAATTTTCTTAGTCGAAGCTTAGCAAAGCTTATCTGAGGAAGATAATAGATGATAGATGGTGGTAGTTTCATGGTTATGTTCCTATACTGGTCACAAGCCAAGTGTTGATTTTACTGTTTGTTGGTACGTGCTTGGAAGACTTCGACTGCTATTACAGTTTAACTTTTTTTTTGCAAATAGGGTTGGATTTAGACATGGTGTGTTTGTTTCTTTGTATTCTTGTAGGGATAGTTTTTGAAAGGGTTTTTGTCGTAGGTTTGTGTGTGTGTGGAGAGAGAAAACCAGGAATTGCTCTAATTTTCATTCTCGCTATAATATTTATATAGCGCCTGTTTCAGCTCTCTGTATGTTCCTAGGTGTCTGTTGTCGAAAGGCAGTTTGTTTATCATGTCAGGTACGTAGAAGTTTCGGGTGGCTTTGCCGTTGTGATTGTTGTACTTATATGTTATGTAGTTTGTTGACTGTGGTCTTGTTATTTGATATGTTGTTCTGGTTACTCTAAAGGTAGGGCTGTAGTAATGTTTTAACATGATTGTGTAGTGGCATAAGTGTTTCACCTTAAATATTTTGTGTTTTGTCCGTGCCTCCTGCATAAGTGTGGGTTGTTTCCCAAAGATCAGTTTTACCATTTTATCTTGCAACCATTGTAGCCTGTTAAGTCTGTAGTCTGCGCAGAATGCGTATGATGTGATTGCATCTCTTAAAATGTTTTCACATGATGATTTATAGATTAGTATTTTTATGTGAGTTGGGGCAATGTCTTTTAATCTACAGTTTGCTTGCTATTATCCTAAGCTTGGTGTGTAGGTAGTATGTATGGCTATTCCAACTTTGATCAGCATCGAAGTGGAATCCCAGATAGCGTGTTGTTTTCGTCTGTGTGATGGTTGTGATTTTAGGTTCTGCCTTTGTGTATAGGAGGATGAATGTTGGATAGTGAGATATTTAGTTTCTATGGGCAGGGTTTGGGGGTTTTTGAATACCATTAGCTTTGTTTTTCCAGGTTTTATATATATATATATATATATGCAATTTTCGGTTAACCAGTTAGTGATTTGATTGATGTCGTATTGCATATTTGTGTAAGCGATATTTGCATTGTTGTGAATGGATGCTATGGCCGTGTCATCTGCTTACTGGAAGATTTTACTTTTTTAGGGGAAGGTGGCTTATGTCGTGTGTATATGTTAAATAGAATGGGAGATAGGACAGCTCTTTGCAGTACTACACAGGTTACATGCGTGTCGTGTGCTTTCTGTTTTTCGTGTATGCTTTAAACCACTGGAATAGGCGACCTCCAATTCCGATATGAGTTAGTTTGGTTAACAAGGTTTTGTGTGTTAGTGTGTCAAATGATTTTGTTAAGTCAATGAATACCACTACTGTTATTCTGTTTTCATCCAATGCAGCGTTTATTATATCTGTGAAATCTTCCAGGAGTGTTGCTGTTCCTTTACTTTTTTGAAAGTCATATTGTGTTTTGGGTATGATTTGAAATTTTTCAACGTGTGGAAAGTTTCTGATGCACGATGCGCTCCATGATTTGGTTGCTTACAGACAACGTGGCGATGGGTCTGTTTCAGCTCTCTGTATGTTCCTAGGTTTCTGCTGTCCCGTTTCGAAGATTTTATTTAACAGTTTTTGTATAACTGGAAGTAGGTAGGTTGGTTGAGTGTTTCATGATGTCTTTTGCTGATTCCGTCTATACCCGGTCCTTTGTTAGGGGTAATTTGTTGAATTGCCAGTGATAGTTCTTCTTTTGTTACTGTGGGGAACCATATCGACTGGGTTGCTTGTGGACCTAGTGGAGAATGTTCGTTTGTGTGAGGAAAGGTTGTTTCTTGTAGTTTTTGGACAGAGTTCGCGAAGTGCTGATTAAAGTTGTTTGACAACTACTTGAGGGATTTGGGGTCGCAGACAAAGCTGTGTTTTATTGTTTCTGAGGCAGTGGTTCTGTGTATATTGTCCAGCATTTCATTAATCAGGTGCCAGGTTTCCTTTATGTCATTCTGAGCTGTTGTTGCTGTAATAGTTTCTTTTTGCCGTTCAAATCTGTGTTGTTAGGATATTCCATTTTCTTTTGTATTCAGCTTTTAAAGCTATTTGTTCGGCAACTTCTTAAGTTGTTTCCATAGGGCAGCTTTTCTTTGTATGTCTGTTAATATGTTGTCTGTTATCCACGGATTTTGTTTCGTTTGGGGGCGTATTTTTATTTTTGTTAATGCTTTGTTATATATTTGGTTAAATGCAGTTTTAAGATTATTATATACAGCTTCAGCAGAGTCTAAAGATGCTATCTGCATCCAGTCTGTTTTTCTTATTTCATCGTTTACTATTGTTTCGTTTAGAATGCTATAATACTGTTTTGTAGTCTCAGTGATTTTTATTGGTTCTGGTTCAGTGTGTAACTGTAATGCTGTGAAATAATAGTTTTGCCAGTTTGCATGTTATGACGGCTGGTGTGTGGCTGTTTGGAGGGGTCCTTATATTTATATGATCAATGCAGGATGAGGTTGTTGTGTTTCCGACTGTACAACCATAGAGTCGTGTACAAGACTTCTCGTGTATACGACTGTATGGTTGGGGTTATGTTATATGCCGATAATAGGTCTAGGTATTGTTTTGTATTGTTATTTATGTTCCTAATGTTTATATTAATGTCTCCTATTATTCTCAAGTATTCTGAGGCGCCTACTTCCGTGGCTGAAAGCCATCTGTTTAGTTCTTCTAGGAATTTTGTGGTGCTTAATTTGAGTGGTCTGTATATTGCGTTTAATATCAAGGAGTTTTCTTGTTTGATGTTTTTAATTTCGATGCATATGTTTTCTGTGTATTCTAATTTATAGTTTATTTCTTTCACTTCTAGTTTATGTTTGGTAAATATTATTATACCACCGCCTCGTTTTGTTTCTCTGCAGTGTTTGTGTTGTTGGAAGTGTGGCATTTGGTAGGTGGATGCCTTTTTGTTTGTCTTAGATACTTCAGTCAGTATTATAATGTCTATGTTGTCTATATCATCCTTCAGATAAGCTTGCAGGATCAGACAGTATTTTTGAATGCTTCTGATGTGGATGTGAAGAATAAATAGTCCTTTTTTGGGGATTGTCACTTGTTTCCATTCAGTTATTGATTTCAGAATGTGGCAAGTTATCATGTTCCGGGGTGATTACATCTGCTTGATGGTCTGCATTCATGTTGGTTGGTGTGCTGTTCCTTCTTTACGAGTTGTCAATATTCCTTTCAATTTAGCAGCTTGTTGAGGTCACTTACGGATTTTATTTCGATTGGTTTTGCGTCTTGTGTCTTTTTAAGGAATATTTTGCTGTCTGTTATCCATATAAACTGGTAATTTTTTTCTGTTTTTAGTTTCCTTTTTTGATAGAATATTTTCTGATAATATGGCGTTAGGTATTCAGACAAGTATATTGGGGTATTGTCCTGGTCTCCTTTCAGATCCTTGATTACTGGTTTTTTAATCCTGTAGCTTTTACAAGTGTAGTTTTTGTTGGGCTGTTGGTGAGTCGAACTGCGACGGGAGAAGGATGAGAATTAGTTTCTCTTTTCCTTTTTTGTGGTAACCAATGCACTGACTGGATGTCTTTTGATTCAATGAGAGAGCCAATTTTTTGGCTTAGTTGTATTACGGTGTCTCTTTGATGTTCCGTAGCAATTTTTGGGAGACCATCTATGAGGAGATTATTTTTGTACTGCTGTTGGTTTGAGAGTTCGTACTGTTGCTTTAAAGAGTTTAGTTCTTGTCGTAGTTCCGTTGTCTCTTTAATCAAATTATGCTGTCTTTCCGTTAGCTCTTTAACGCAGTGTTTAATTTCTCTAACGGTCTGTAATACACCTTCTACCCAGTTATTATTAAATTAATAAATTCCTCGTATTGGTTGAATTTTTCTGTAATTTGCAGTATGTTTTTGAAATAGTTCTCCAACAAAATCTATTAAACATTTCTTACATTTCTGTAAAGTCTTTTAAGTAATCTCTTTTCAAGTAATGCATTTAAAGTTGGCTCACTTGGGTTGGCGTTGTTGTTTTCTTTGTTTTAATTCCCTCTGCTGTAGTAGCTGTTTACTGCCTGCGGTTGTTTTCTGCATTTGCTTTTTTCCGCCTGCGGTCGAAGGCGACATTCCTTTGTTGTCTCTGCAATGGGGACACTTCCACTCGTCACGATTCCTGTTTGATTTTCGCTGTGAAGTAGCCTCAGACAATCCTGAACATAGAAAATGCATGTTTCTCTGGTAGTTCCTACATGTTACGTGGTTTTCTTCTCCCGTTAAGTCTTCTTGGCATTTGTAGCACTTCATATTTCTTGTTTGACGATCTTGCTGTAATTTCTAATATGGCGACTTCCTTTGTTCTCTTCTCGCGTAGTTGACCAACGTATACTTCGAACTTTGAATACTTATATTTTACTTATTACTTAACAGATACTTAGAATTTTTACATCAATATGTTCGTCTTGAAGAAAGGAATTCACTGATATACTTTAAATTTTTAATTCACTTTTTAATTCATTTTTAATCTACTTTGCAACTTGAAATATGGGAGCATCGAAATAGCGTACCTGCGATCGCTTGCTACTAAAGCGCCAGCTCTATAATAATAATAATTTTTTATAATAATAATAATAATAATAATATGATAATGTCTCAGATAAATTACATACATGTATTAATAGTAATAATAATAATTTATATATATGTAATATTTAAAATACATTACATGAATACATTTGGTTTATAATAGATACGTGCACGTACGTAGTATTTTTTAAATAATAATAATTGTTTACAACGTATAATATTATAATATTAACATTGATGATTACAGACATTTTTGCATGTTTACACATTATGTATCTTCTTCGTCTTTGATGCCATCTCCTATCGGAGGTCGGCGACCACCTTGGCAAATTTTGAGCGATTCTCAGCCACTCTGAGCAGTCTCTCAGAGTTCATGCCAGTCCACTGACTGACGTCTGCCAGCCAAGATTTTCTTCGTCTTCCTTGTCCTCTTCTTCCATTTATCTCCCCTTTTATAATCAATTGTATCCTTTTTAATCCCTTTTATATTCCCTTTTATAATCATTTTTGTTTCTTGCCATTTCAATTCTAACTTTTATTTCATTTTCTGGATTGCAATCTTCATTTAACCAGCATCTGAGATATTTAAACTTTGCAGCTATTTCTATTTGTTTTCCATTGAAAGAAAGTACTGAATTAAGAATCGTTTCTTGCTTATGATCATGAATTTAGTTTTGGTGATATTTATTTTTAATCCCATTTTTTCACTCTCTTCATTCACTAGTTTCAGAAGATTTTGAAGACACGGAATATTGTCAGCCAGGAGAGCTGTGCCATCAGCTTATCGGATGTTACTGATGACTTCACCATTTACATTATCCCTTACTTTCTTCCTTTCAAGACGTTTTGAAATATGGCTTCTGAGTACATGTTAAAAAGAAGACGTGACAACACACATCCTTTTCTTACTCCTCGTTTTGAAGTTAATGGAGTATGTAATAATATCATCAACTTCAACAGATGCCTTTTGGTGTCAGATGTCTTTACCATCTTATCCAATTCGTTTTAATAGTGCAATCGTTTTAGCATGCTGGATTTTGTCAAATGCTTTCTCGAAGTCAATGAAGTAAATGAATATTTCCTTGTTTTGGTCAATACAATTTTGGAATAAGATCTGAGAACAGATAAGAGTCTCTTTGGTTCCCAAACTGTTTCTAAAGCTGAATTTGGTATTACTGATGGTGTCTTCACATTTTCTGTATATTCAGTTTTGAATTATTTTCAGAAACATTTTGAGAACGTGAATCATTAGGCTGATAATTCTATATTCATTACAGGTTTTCGCATTTGTTTTTTAGGTATCATGATGAAGATCGACTATAACCAGGGATTAAGGGATTATGCCTGTATCGTAGATCTTGTTAAATAGCTTTACTAATATGTTAATGTTGTTACCTTCTAACATCTTTACTATTCTGCTGGTATTCTGTATAAAATGTATAAAATAACAATTTTTCTATTTTCATCGTACAAAGCATTTACAGATTTAAAATGAATGCATATTATCCTTAATGCTCTGTACACTATTCTGTACGCAGTTTAATGCACATTATTTCTTTTCAATGTTTTTTTCTTTGGATACAATTCATACACTTTTTTATATATCAGTATCTTCATTATTATTATACACTTTACTATTTTGTTACTGTTTTGTTTTGCATTCTTTGATTACGAGGATTACGTATAGATGAATGAGGCGTATTAATCCCACCTACGTAGAAGCCTGGGTTAGCTTTTATGAAGAGAGAGGGATTAGCTTTCACTGTTTATGTTTTTGTTTCTGTTTATGTATGGGATGTAGGCATTGGATGGGGTGATTTGTGATGTGTATAATAATGTTAATGGTATATTAACTTTGCTGGTATATTTTCCAGAGTTCATGTTTTAATGCTGTGTAGTTATCTATGTGTTTTAAGTTTCTTGGAAGGTTGTTAGGTAGCGTGGGTATCTGATGTAATCTCACAAAAGAACCATATAAGTTGTTGAAGGGTGTAAGGATGTAGAGAGTTGTTGTGGGTCGTGTTATACAGTATGTATCTCTGTTGTTTCGATAGGTGATGTAGAATTAATTCCTTAGTAATACTATGTAGTGTTTCAGAATTTTAATGTTCAGGATTCTGTGTATCGCCATGTACTGGTCGGATATTGGCTGATGTGTATAAGGTGTCCAAATTACTGTTGCACAATTTTCCTATGTAATATTTCTGATTTCGTTAGGTGGCTGTTTGATGTGTTTGCGTATACTGTTATACAGGGTGTTCGGGATAAATTTGACAGTTTCGTAAGGAAAAAGAAAATCTTCTTTGTATCTATTAAATTTAATGAATTGACAAAAAAACATTACAGGCAGAGTTAATTACAATACTATCAACAAGATTTACTCAAAATAACCACCATTAGCATCGATCACAGCTTCAATTCTGCTTCGGAACCTCGAACAAGCTGATGCTACAGTCTCCCTGGGAAGGGCCGCAAAAACTGTTTTAATTTTATCCATTAACTGGGCTTTTGTATTACTGGAAGTGCGATTGGTGTCTTTTTCAACTGCGCCCCATACAAAATAATCCATGGGGTTAAGGTCTGGGGAGTTTGGAGGCCAAACATTTGGACTGGTGAAGTCGTAGAAATTTTCAGACAACCATTTTTGACTTTTCCCAGAGGTGTGGCAAGGGGCCGAATCCTGCTGCCATACATACGGCCTACCATTGGCTACCCTTGTTATCCAGGGCTTGACTACAGTTAGCAACTCCACGAACAAAGCCCGAATTCCAATGCCAGGGTTCTTCAACACCTGTTCCTGCAGATTTGCGAGGAATTCTGCTGTACGAACGCAATCAGATCGTCTGCTAGGGATCTTTCTTCTTGCTACATCCTCGTAGTCACCATTGCAAGTCTCTAGTTCATGCCTGATTGTTTTTACTGTATTCAGGGAGCATTGGGCAGCAGTCGTAATATCCTTATTTTGATGGCGAGCACGAATCATCATGATACAAGTTATTCTCTTCCATGATTCAGGTGGGTTCCAGCTATCCATCCTTTCTGACATCTTGTATATGCATGAAGAAGGGTCCAAACTTTTAAATGAAGAGAAGTGTGTGTTAATACATGTAACTTACGGAAAAATATAATTAATTATAAATATGTCAAATTTATTCCGAACACCCTGTACTGTATCTGAGACCGTGATATAGGAATTTTTTTTATGTTAGATGGAATAATATCGTTTACTTGGAAGAATTTTGCTGCGATGATCCGGAGTTTGGTATGTAGGTATTCTATATGTTTTGTCCATTTAAGGTGGAATCTATGTAGAGATCAAGATATTTTGCATGTGTTACAGGTTTGATTTATGAACACTGGCAGGTTTTTCTTTGTTGTTAATGCAGCGGTATGTGTGACAGTGTATCGATAGTGGTGCGGGGCGTATGATTCTGGTGTTGTGTATTATTAACATCTGTGTTTTGGTGACGTTGTTTACAATTGCATTTTGGTAGAAGTTTGTCGTGATTTTATTTAGGTCTTGTTGTGCTTGGAGATAGTCCTGGTGATGTCTGTGTGGATTGCTAGTAGTGCGGTATCATCTGCATACTGAAATATTGGACTTCTTATGGCCAGGTTATGGACATCGTTAATGTATATGTTTATGTTGAATTGAGTGGGTGATAACATGTCGTTATGAGGGACGCAGTGTTTTATTTGTATACCCTGGCTGTGACATGTACCTATTTTTGTTACGTGTGTTCTGTTTGAGAGGTAGTTCTTGAACTATGTATGCAGGGTTTCTCTTATACCTATTGAGTATAGTTTGGTGAGTAGTATGTCATGCTCAAGTGTACCAAACGCTTTGGTTAAGTCAAGTATAAGAATAAGCACGGCTGCGAGTCTATTTCAATTCGCCCCTTTGCTGATGTACTCGTATGTACATGTAAATAAAATTTTATAATAATTTAAGTTTATTATAATTAAATTTATTTAATTATAATAAATTTTTAAATAAAATAAATTTAACGTTTGCTTGATTGTTATAATTATATGTCTGCACAATTATAATTAAAAGATATCATAACAGATGAGAATGTTGCACGTTTGCTTATTGGGATATATATTGCACACTACATACACTATATAATGAGTTAAAATTTGCCAGTCGCCCTCGGACGTTTTTAAATTAGAAATTTTCGCCCTTGATACTAAAAAGGTTCCCCACCCCTGATCTAGAACTTTGTTTATTGTGTCGGCGAAGTCTTCTAATAAAGTGATTGTGCTTTTTGTTTTCTGGAAGCCGTATCTAGAATTTTTGAAATGACTGGTAGGAAGGATAGCTATTAATCTGTAGTTCTGAGTATCGTTTCTTTTATCGTGTTTGTAAAATGGCGTAATTATTGCAGTTTTTAGTTGTTGTGGAATAATGCCAGTGTCGAATATTATATTCACGAGTAGCAAAAGTATTGGATTTATTTGTTCAGAGTTTGTTAAAAGGTGTGTGAGTCTTATTTTGTCTATTCCTGGA
Source organism: Typopeltis vanoorti (assembly GCF_054136105.1). NCBI lineage: Eukaryota > Metazoa > Arthropoda > Arachnida > Uropygi > Thelyphonidae > Typopeltis > Typopeltis vanoorti. The sequence goes on from NC_143553.1 coordinate 120,387,103, forward strand.
GTGGTCTTTCGTTTTAGCTGTAAGAGTGCTTCTTTCAGTTCCTGTTTCGTTACAGGTGGAAAATACATCGTTTGTTGTTTACTTTGTGTTGGTAGTTTTTGTTGATCGTTGGGAGATTGCCTTTTTTGAGTTGTATGATGTTGTTTGTGAAGGCATGGTTGATTGAGTCTGCTAGTTCCTCTTGGTTTGTATCCTGACCGAAACTTTTTGCAATAAAATCTTGTGCTGAAGTTTTCTTTTTTAGTTACGAATGCCTCACGTTATCGTTATGTTCCATGACGATTTGGAAGTAGTAATGTCTTTTTGCCCTTCGAATAATAATAATAATAATAATAATAATAATAATGATAAAACATACATACATCCTCAAGGCCCACTCTTCCTAATTGGGTTGTGGGGCAAAAGCTGCAAGAGGAACTTCCAATGGTCACGATCCTCTGCCACCATGTTCAGGTGTTCTGGTGGGATTCCCAAACGTGTCCACCCAAGGTTTTGGATACCTTGGCCTTCCACGTGGCCTCCCATCATGTGGCTTGGCAAAGAGGGCCTGCTGAGGGAGCCGCTCTTGTGGCATTCTTACCAGGTGCCCGTACCAGCGTAACTGTGATCTCTCAACACGGAGAAGCAGCCGTTTAGTATTGAGGGTTTCCCGAATTGCAGAGCTTCTGATTCTGTGGAATTTTGTCAGCCACGCAACCCCTCGAAGGAACCTCATTTCAGCCGCTTGGATTCGTGTCCACATTCTTTCGGTCATTACCGAAATCTCATGACCATAGGTGAGGATGGGGACATAGACTGTATTGAAGACAGCCAGCTTTGCCTTCTGGCTTAACTCCCGCTTCAATACTACTGAACGGCCAAGCTCCCGGAATATTGAGCTTGCTAAACCAATTAGAGTGTCTAGCTCTACGTCCCGTTTTCCAGCATTCGTGAATATGGACCCAAGGTATTTAAACTTCCCCACCTGTCTCATTGGGACTCCACTTACATTTAGAGTGCACTGGGATGGTTGTCTTGAGACCACAAATGTTTCAGTTTTGGCCACACTGATCTTCATTCCGGCGTCTGCACAAACAGCTACAAACCTCTCCAGGGTCCACTGGAGGTCATCTGTGGAAGAGCTAAGCAGAACTAGGTCATCTGCAAAAAGCAGACGTCCAATGCTCCATTTTCCAATTCTGACACACTCACTGCCTCGGCTGTGCCCATCAATCCAGTCCATAAATATTATGAAAAGGAGGTGTGACAGAACACACCCTTGGCAGAGGCCAACGGAGACTGTGAAAGGTTCAGACTTTGTGCTGTTTACCCTCATACAAAACTCTGGGCATTCATACAGGGACTTGATAGCAGCTAATAGTTGACCATCCAGTCCATACTCCTGTACTACTTGCCAAAGCTGATCCCGAGGAACCCGGTCATATGCCTTCTACAAGTCCACAAAACATGTGTAGACATTCTTGGCATATTCCCAAGATTTCTCAAAGACTTGCCTTAAAGTGAAGATTTGGTCAGTTGTGCTTCTACCAGGACGAAAGCCACATTGTTCTTCCTGGAACTTTGACTCAACTATGCTCTTGCACCGTCTTTCCAAGCACTTAGCATACACTTTCCCAGGCAGGCTGAGCAGAGAGATGCCACGATAGTTACTGCAATCCTTCTGGTCTCCCTTCTTAAAGACTAGTATTATTATGCCTGTCTGCCATTGCTTTGGTGCTCGCCCAGATATCCAAGCAGCCTGACACACTCGATTCGGCCAGAGAACACCGTCTCGATTTAAGGCTTTTAGCATTTCTGGCCGAATTTCATCATCGCCAGCAGCCTTGCCTGATTTTAGCGATTTTATTGCTAAATGGACCTCTTCTGCTGTGAGACTAGTCATTGCCCCGATCTGCACCTCTTGGATGTCCACAACTGCTGGGCCACCCGACTTAAGAATGCTCTCAAAGTATTCCCTCCATCTCTGGAGGATATCCCTCTCGGTTGTTAAAAGTGCACCATCAGAGGCATTAATTACCCTTGCTGTGCACGATTTCCTCCCTCGAAGGCGGCGGATGGTCTGCCAGAATACTTTGCATTTGCATAGGATGAATCTAATCTTTCTCCAAAAGATTCTCAAGCCTTCTGCTTTGCTGTCTTTACTGCCTTAGCAGCAGCTTTTCGTGCCTCAGCATACTGCAAACGCATCTCAGGTGACCTGACTCTAAGCCATGTTAGGTAGGACTCCTGTTTTGACCGGACAGTTTTTTGGACTTCTTGGTTCCACCAAGGTGTCCTTTCTCACTGCCCGTTGCCACGCCGAGCCGCTTTCTGCCACACCATGAGAGTGCAGAGGCAGTGACAGCTGTTCTGAACAGCTTCCATTCCTCCTCAACATCTGCAGTATGCTTGGGAATCTCTTTGAACCTGGAGGAAATGTCATCTGCTAAATTCTTCCTCACAGTCTCATTTTCCAATGTCTCCCATTTCACGAGGTATAGCTGCTTAGGCCTACCAGCGTTGATGGTAGCATCTGGTTTCTGAAGCCGTAGAGTGCACACAACAAGGTGGTGGTCAGTTGAATATTCTGCCCCTCTTCTCACACGAACGTCCAACACTGAGGAAAATAGGTCTGCTGAGGCTATAAAGAAGTCAATCAGAGACCTTTGTTCTAGTGTATCCCTGTACCAGGTATACTTATGGACTTCTTGGTGCTGGAAGAAGGTATTCATTATGGACAAGCTATTAGTACACCAGAAGTCCAATAATTTCAACCCATTCGCGTTAAAGTCAGGGGCACCGTTCCTCCCAACCACCCCCTCCTTGTCTGGTCATCTGTTCCAACATGTGCATTGAAGTCGCCCATTAGCAGGACTGATTCCATGTCTGCCACCCTGTCAAAAGCAGCATCCACTTCCTCTAGGAAGGCAGAGTATTCTGACTCCAGATTAGGTGCATAGGCTTGCTCCACAGTCAAATCATGGTTTTCTATCTGAAGCCTTAATACACATACTCGTCCCCCCAATGGGATCCATTCTGCAACACAGTCTGACAGCTGGGGGCTTGTGAGTATCCCCACACCCGCCTGAGCAGACATTGTCGGGCTCACACCAGAGTAGTAGAGCTTCCATCCCTTATCCAGGTCGACTGTGCCAGAGCCTCTCCTCTTGGTTGAAGAAAGCCAGACTAAGTCTAGCCGGTAGCGATTGGCTTCCTCAACCTGTTTCAACTCCTTCTCTGTGAGAGAGAAGATGTTCCAGTTGCCTAAAGCCATAGTCTGGAGCCGTTGTCTTTGCCATTTCCGTCCTTTTGCAGAACCATTTCTTTGCGCTGACCCTAAACACCTCCCCAAACGGGTAGCGGGCCCATTGATAATGATGATAATAATATAGTACAATATAACATAAGAAATAGAACGATCTAGAAGCAACACAATAATTAGATTATTCGCAAGCAGAAAAATATAATTAACGGGACATAATACATGTTAATATTTTAGCCTAGCTGGCCTAGTGGTTAGCGTATCCGCTCCTCACCCAAAAGGCTACGGGCTCGAATTCCGCTTTGGGCATGGATGTTTGTGATTGTCCGGGAAATACCAGTGGTAGTGGTGGTCGGCGATAGCCAACAAATAATAATAATAATAAATATGATTCAAAATATGAAATAAATTCCAGCTATTACAGTTTCATATAAATTTCTGGTATATTACGAATTGTTTGTAATATGTTTAAACTGCTTAGCTTTTTAAGTAAAAATGACTTATTAATTCGAATAATTTTTATTGAATCATGTTTATTGACAGTAATGTTACCTAAACATTATAAATATCGTATTAATTTATAATTATTTTCTAGCACGTTTGCAGCAGTTTGCTTGCGTTTCTAAATGAATTATTATTTATTGGCGATTTTTGGTGTAAAGGTAGAGACAAAGATTTTGTTTTCCAGAAGTAGATGAAAGATTAAGTTAACATTAAAATTTAGTCACTTAATGGTATTTAGAGGATTCATTTACTAGAATGCAATGCATTAATGCATTGAGTTAACTGCCTTAACTTCGTTCATTAGCAAATTTCCAAGTTAGTGCTTCTTACGTGTTCCCTCTTTCGTTACCTCTTTCATAAATGAGGCGGTGAAAAGATGTGAAAGACCGTATACTTCCTGATTAGCAAATGCACTAGTATTGCTTCCACTAATTAAATTTAGTAATTTCAAATTAACACGTGAAATAAAAGTTTCGTTTAATCTTGGGAGAGAGCAAAGTAATTTTGGTTCCATTATTAACTAATGTGCGTTTAATTAAAACTCAGTTGGATTTAGCCCCAAAGAGATCTTTATTTGTGTGTGAACCTAGTGGAATTTACATTAGTATCTTTACAAAATTAGAGTTCATTCTTACACTAGTTCGTCTTAAAATAACTTAAAATAGAGATTGTAAATGCTTTCTGTTTAGTATGTTTTGGTGTATAAATTGCTGATTGGATTCTTTAAATATCTCCATTGACGTCACTGAAACATGCATTTGAAGACTGGCAAAATGCATTTCATGAATAACAGACTTTTTTCTAATAGATAACTGTTAGCATAGCTATGTACTAATGTGCCATAGATATAATACCTTTCGTGAGTGAAATTTTTGTAAATCATTTCAATGAATGTTAGTATTCGGTGGTAGAAAGAATGGGCAAAGTGTTAAGCTGCCGAGATTTAATTTGGCAGAGACTAAACTCAGATCGTATCTATTATTCTTTATGCAATTCAGTTCTTTCATAATCTTATCGAATTTCCTCTTACTACACAGAATTAACATCATAACAGTGCATACGAAGCATCATACAACTTTACTTCCGTCAAATTTTGAATTCTGCTAACGTCATGTTTGCAAACGTACTCACGAAGTATTGTACAGTTATCGCTAATGTTTCGTGCGAAGAACAAAGCGACCTCACATTACAAGATTAGAACTCTTTAGGAATATCCAATGCCATCATTAGAGAAGTAGACCGCAAGATCTGCATACGCTTTGAAATCAGCAGACGACTACTAATTGCAAATAGAAATGCGACCTGCGCAGATGTTGTGTGGTACATAATGCTGGAGATGACACACAAACATCCCTTTGAACATTAAATAATACCATAAGTGATACTGATTAATGAAAGAGTCAGCGCTACCCTTGAGAAAATCAGATGTAATAAGTGATGAATTCGAGGAAATATGATTAATTTTGTATACCAGTGAGACGATATTAAGCTTTGTTAGATTTCCTTATATATTTCAGTGATTATTGTAGGAAATGCCAACAGAACACAATAGTAATATTGCTGATATTCTGCAACACACTCGTAGTGGAGTATCTATATTCGTGCTGGAGTTCAGTATCCAGGTGAACTGTTATTTAATTCTTTATTTATAATATTTAAATGATTCATTGCCACTTACTTCTCGATCAATAATAGTAAATTAGTTCAACAGCACGCTATGCGCTGTGATATATGTTATCCGAAGTGCAACCGTGGCAGTTTAATTCCTATAGAAAGAAAGTAAAAAAAAAAAAGATTCACGAACCAATTTTGAGAGAAAATAAAAGGTTATAGCATTACAATTATAAAAATTTTGTTATTATGTAATATTTTAATAAAGAATTAATACGAATACTGTTGAAGAAGAATTAAACAAAGAGAATTATTTTGTCTTTCTTATCCCCGGATTTTGTCAATAGAAGATTATTTCATCGCATTGCACCTCGTAAAGTATACCTTCTTCCCCATATGCAAGATTGACTATAAAAATGAATTCAATCTCCCATAAATTGGAATGTGATGTTGCTTTTAAAAGATTATACCTTTACGAATGAACTATGTCTATAAAAAGAATAATTTGCTCATATACCTGTGAATAAATTTTACTTGTTTTACTTCATTCATGATTTCATTAGCTACTAAGTGTTTAGCTTTAAATAATTTAAACTTAGACAAAAAATTAAGCTTACAATTAAATATTCAAATTATATATTTTTGTACGACAATTAGAAATTCATTGTTAAATACTTAAATTTAAAACCAGAACACCACATGCCATAAACATCAAACCAGTCATATTGGTAGTTATAAACGCTAGTCAAGGATAGAGAGTATTTCTAATAAATAGCATGCCAGACAGAAACAAGATTTAATTTTGTATAGCTGGAGAGATATTTGTAATTATCTATCTGTCTAGGAGTTCACCACGCCCTCTTACGTGAATAAATATACTCATTAAAAGTTTCAAGCAAGTACTGGGAAATGGGTATCAATACGAACAAGAGAAATAATTATTGCTCTTCCTCTTGTGGAGGAAGTGCAATAATTGCTAATGTTCTTTAGAATATGCTAAAGATTCTCACGCCACCATTCCAGTTTACCAAACAAATACAGTCAACCATCTGTCAATTCAAGGGAACCAAACAAACAAACTAGTTTTCCTACTGTAAGCTAAGTACTTCTCTTAAAGAAGGAGGACAACACTTGACCTCAATTGATCACAGGATAACAACGTTTCGCACTAGCGTTTTCCTTAATACCCATTAACAGAAAGTGGCACACAAACGCAACACCGAATATGTTTTCAGTTCGGCCACTAGATGTCTTTCTTACTACATAACCTTAAGAATGACAACAGCTCACGTGCCGGTGACTCTAACAAATTTCTAAAAATACACCTTTCGAAGATGGAAGACGTTTAACCTTCAGCACACAGTACAGTATCCCTTCCAGAAATCCTTATTGAACCCATCTTCTAAAACACAATGTAAGGAACCCCCCCCCCCTCACTCATAGAGAGAGAGAGAGAGAGAGAGAGAGAGAGAGAGAGAGATTTTTCCCTCCATGGATCTGACATTCTTTCTGCGAGCCTTACCTGGCACTTTCCAAAATGACTCGTAATGCGGGAATCAGGCCAAGCTGATACACATTGTGAAATCTGTTTTTCTAGTGGCTATGCCTGAGAGCATAACGGAGGAGGGGCTCAGTCCTCTCGAGACAGAAGATCAGGTGCTTATCTTTTTGATTAAAAAAAAAGCAATGCATTACTGCTTTCACTGGGACCTATCATATTGCACGAAAGCTACCAAACTGTATGCCGATATTCGGTGGAGTATGAAGCACAATGCGCTATCCACTCCAGCTATATTACAGAAGTTCAACCCGGATTTTTTAGATAACTGTCTGTTCTGCTACCGAAAAGGAACTGTCCTACATATCTAAGCAGAATGCCCCGTTACTACCAAATTCATCCTTTCGTCTCGGGAAACCGCAGCCTTAACCTGCAGTTTTCTCCAAAAAGAAGAAGAATATATCTCTTTATTACTGCGAAAGCAGTAATAAAGAGATATATAAAGAGAGATTTGAAGACAGAAACTGTATATTACTGCGAAAGCAGTAATATACAGTTTCTGTCTTCAAACACTGAGAGAAAAGGCTTACTGCCTTCAAGCAAAAGATAAGAAGTCGTATCCTACATGAGCAGACCTTTTCCAGCAAGACCAGAATTCACGAAATCAACTACTGGCTGAGCAGTTCGACTACACCACAGTTCACTTTCCAACAAAGAAGTGGCATCATTGCTCCCATCCCCGCCTCTCCTCCCCAAAAAAGAGAGAAGAAAGAAATTTTTGTGCTTAAGTGTGAATAGTGTTCATCTGTTACTTTCATGTAAATATGTAGTACTGTCATTTTCGTGTAAGCTTTAGTATCACGTTATAATAATTATTGGTATGAGAAGTGTAATAGCATATGTTATATTTATGTAACTTATATAATCAATGAGCATGTAAACTCTCTGCCTGGCTGCAGAGAACCAAAGGCGGTTAATCCTTGTACACAAGAATGCTATTTTTATATTTAAAAAAAATCTATCTTTTACTAGGAAGCGACCATACAGCAATGTCTTCCTCTCCACATTTTTCGTATCATAAAAATGCATAACCCCTATTAAATTCGTTTTTTGTTGCTTCAAAAAAGGTATCAATATCTCCCACCTGCATCCCTCTCCACAAACGCGTCCCATCCAACTTCCAGTGGATAGTACGTGTATGAAAGCAATACAAAAATCCAGAGGCTGGCGTTCACAGCATCGTCCTTCCAACGCTACTCAGGATGTACAGATTCCAATAAAACGAATCAGATCTCTGCACTTACTGTAAAACTCATATATCATTAAAATACACATAGATTCTCTCTCTTGTAAATACAGCTGTTATCAGATATGCCACTGCCTTATTCCTCCTATTGTAGCGTATACCAGCAAGCAATTCCATAACCTAGAGGACTGCTCGCATCTATTCCACACAGACACGGAATATGCAGCTACATTTTCATAACTGCAGACGCATATCTTCAGTTTCCACCTCAATTACACAAGAAACGAAGATCATTCATTACTCATGCAATCCAGCGAAAGCCTCAAATCCTGACTACGAATAAAATTGCACAGCAGACTACTCCTAAATTACCTCCAGGACAGTAAACGAGACACTGACTCTCAGTTTTCAGAAGGCAACCTATCTGGCATCCTTTTCAACATTGAAAGATGAGATATGAATATTCTTGTATAGCGTGTCTACTCCAAACAACCACGAAGAAAATTACTATACCCCCCCACCTCGAGGGGAACAGGATAAGCTCATCGTTATTGCAAAGAGCTTTAAAGAAACGTTTGAAAAAAGTGAAACCATGATTTTAAAAATACTGCTTGTTTACAAATATGTAAGTTTGCATATAGGACTTTCAGAAATGTTCTCTCTAAACTTAAATACTGTTTTCTATTATGCATACATAAGTGTACAAAAAGACTTAAGCTATACAAATACAAACCCAAATAGACCCAAAGCATCGAGTTGTAGGTGATACCTTGACAAGTCCTTATCAAAACCACAAACGTCGCCTTGGGCTTCCAAACGATGATTTTCATACACCGTCAGTTAGGGGTGGCTTCACTTCTGAATGAAGAAGAGAAGATGACAGACATCATTTTACGTGGTGTTTCAACAATATATCGTTTGGTAAAATAGCAGACTTTTATTTTCATATACTACGCAATGCATTCCTTGAGAAATATTGTCACTAATTTCGTAAAACATACAAATGACATCAAACAAATACATCGTATATAAACACGTTGCTTATAAAAAAAAGGCTAAGTTGGTAACATAAATGTAATCTTCCCTATAAACAGTGGCTACAACAGAATTTTTTTAAAAATGTAGAAAATTTACGAATTACAATAAACATCAACTTCAATGATGGTCAACTATGAAAAGTTTGAAAAGGACTGGATTTTTAAAAAATCTTCAGCTGTTAACTTAAAAAACAAAAAGTATTGGAAAAGTACAGTTTATTTAACTATTCAATGTGTTTACATAATGTATTAAAATAATTCATTCAAATATTCTTGGATTTTACAACGCTTACATATATTTGTATTTTACATGAAAGGCGTTATTACTGGAAGCTGCAAAAGTTTTATAGCGATTGAAAAAAAATGATAGATGGTTTGCCTAAGGAACCCATAAAGCTGAGTAATTAACCAGCGTAGTAAAATATTCTTAATAAATCTTTAATCATTTATAAAAATTAACTAATAACAGATCACATTAATGGCCATCGGTAATTGTCTCATTGGGCATTGCATTTATATAACGATACAAAGCGGGTTACATATTTTAACCAGCTTTGTATCTGATTATATATTTTAGTGGTAACATAAATAAAACTATAGTTTGTTGCCTTGCTTTCAATTTCATTTAAGTATTTTGCATCCGTGGACTGATCTCTCAGCAATGCCACATAGCTGAAAGTCACGTGGCATTGCTGTAAAATATTTAGCTTAAAATTAAAATATGTCTTGTTTCCAACGATATTAAAAATATATTGAAACTATCAGATACGGAAAAAAAAGAAAAACTTGATTAAAACAGTATGTCACTCATAGGACAATCCGATAGAAGCTCTCTCTTCCAGTGATATTCATATAGAAGACCTCCGAATGAGCTAACCATCTCATGTCAGTAAAGCAGTAAGGTATGTTGAGTCAGATACAAGGAGAAACGTATATCTCGGGAAAGAAGCTGATATTAAAACTACAAGAGCCAGTAATTCAAGAAAAGCATACCAAACATCCACGGTTATTAGAATTTTTGAAGAAAACCCCCACTAACATCGATATTTAATAAATTTCTTGGAATGCCTCCGGCAACAGAAGAATAAAGTTCTTCTGTTGCTCGGAGAATAAAGCATAAAGTAATTGAAGATTAAAGTTCGGACATGCATAGGAATGAAATGAACGTATAAGAGATTAAAATTATTCTGATGAAAAGAATTCACTTAAATTTTATAACAATGAAAAATTTTATTAAAATTAAATTCTTTGGCCACAGTTCGACCCTCTGAAACATAAATGATAAAAACTGCAGACGTCAAGAGTACACGAGACAACGTGGTCAGGGTTTCAACACTATTCTATAATTGTTGATACACTCGTTTTATATATACGGGTATACGAGAAATTCAATGTTTCGCAGGAATGGTTTAATTTTTGCAAATGACTTTGTTATATTGTCGAAGTAATTTTAAAGTTTTCAAAATCTGATTTTTGTCTGTGCAGATAGATTTTCATTTAAAATTTCGTAAGTGTCTCTATAATGTCTCTATTCTTTAATTTGTAATTAATTTTTTTTTTTCAGTTAGGACTAGTTTGTTTTGTTTATCGGATCTGTTTTTAGGCTATTCATTTATTTGTATTGATCATTGTTAGCTTCGTCTTATTTTTTTGAAAGATCTATTAATTAAAGAATGTTGTCTTTTTTAATGATCAAATGATTAAAATATTTTCCTTTTGTAATGATCAGTTGACTAAAATGTCTTGCTTGATTAAATCGGTCTCTTTGTTTAAAAAAAGTAGTCCCTTGATTTAAAATGTCCTGTGTTTAGCAGCTTCAGGTTTCTTTCGGGTTTCCAATATAAACTCTCATAGGGGATGAATTCGAGTAATTAGATAAATAACTCGATAAAAGTTTGGTAAATTATAAACTACAATATATATCTATTGTAGTTTATGATTTGTTTTATCATTTGTTGTTAATTGTTTCTATCATTTCTTATCAATTGTTTCTATAATTTCTATAGCAGAATTATAGTCCTTATAAGGACTGGTTTAAAGGGGAGAAGCAAGAATATATAGTAGAATGATTTAACAATCAGTAAATTATAATTTAATTATCACCTTAAAAATTAGGTGTCGCATTTATCAAGGATTGTTTTATAATTTAAACTTAAAAAACCGTTGCAAATTTTTTTTGCTAGTTGTTCATTTGTTGTTTATTTTTTTAAAAATATATTTCTGTTTTTATTGATTCTAAGCACTCTTTTGGGCGTAAACATGTCAATATATTTCAGGAGGAAATGTTACGTTTAGCCACGTTGTCTCTCTAGATTATTAGTTTTCTTCCAAGGCGATACGTTATGTACCCAGGGGCTCTGAAACTTTTTTCTGGGATATTTGTAAAACTAAGTTAAGAAACTGGCGTTGCGTGTAATCATATTTTAGTAGAGAATCAAGAGAACCTGACAAGAGATAATTATACGCATTATGAGTGTCAGTTTTGCTTTGTCAAAAAAAACAGGGGGATTAGACTGTAAGTGAAAGGAAAATCTTCTAACGCCTGAGCTATGAAATGTCTAACGTTGGCATTCTGCCAAAAATTAATTCGATTATTATGATAAAATCTTATTTAATGAATTTAAGAATTTCTTTAGTTCAATATAAATACATTAATTAGAATTTCCGTTGCTATTTATACACATGCATGGCATTTTAGTAGTATTCTTTATTTTTGCTATTTATTTATAATATTGTGGTTACCTGCGATGAACTCCAGTTTTAAATGATATTTTCATATGGAAAGTGAAGTCATAATTACTGATAGGAGAATCACTGTGTCTTGAAGAGCCACTGGAAACTTGTTTTTATTCAACTTGCATGAATAAAAATGTGCCTAACCAATCGTGAAAAAGAAAATAAGTATCTTTACTTCTGTGCCTTTTCCTATTGCATGTTAGTACCGTCGTTAGCTAATTATCAGCATGAATGTTATTGATATTCACTTACTAGTCTCACAAGCAAAAAGCAGATATTGTATATTATGCCCGTAGGTGTGTTAAAAGAATTAAAAGTAGTTAAAAAATCCTTATGTAGGTTCCTCTCGTACTGAGACGAATATTGAACCTAGATCTTTCCTACCAAAAGGACATTAACGCTACTGACTAAGTCAGGCAGACTCCATGAAGATAAAAGTCCTCTTATTATTATTTTTTTTTTGAAATCAATCGATATCGAAACTAATAGTTCCGATTCGCGTGTTGACAACTTCTTTAACGAGAATAATTCATTTCGGTTTCATAAATTAAATGAGGCTTGCTTTCTGAATTTGAAATTCAAATTTTGATCTGATTTGAATGCAAATGCAATAGCTTCTCCATGGATAGCGAGGATATGGAGTATAGAGTAGCATATATATTTTTGGACACAAAGAAACTGGTGGACTCATTGAGCTCCTCAGTTTGTTTTCTGTCAGTTTGTCTTATCTATTTGACTGTTTCGTAAGTTTCTTTTCACCTTACAGTTCTCATGTTTTAATGAAATCGATCACATTCGGTCTCGAATTCATTAACTGTACACTAATCCCAGGAACTGAGTAATGACTAATGCAGGATTGCTAACAGATCGTTGGAAGTTGGTCAATTCTAAAGCTCATTTCCAGTATTGTACATTTTGCTGTTATGGTGCAGAGCAGTTAGCATACATAATGGGAAATAGGTATGCAAACCCTATGACTGGTTTGAAACACTCAATAGGAGTAGGTATTTGTGTACTTAGGTCGGAGGTTTATTTGATTACCTAACGTGAGACAGGTAACCAACACAACCCGCTTATTGGAGACTGAAGTGACTTTAAAAAGTTTCATTTATGGAACCCTTTAAACGGTATGATTTCCGGATTAAATAAAATTAATAAAAATATATATAAAACTTAAAAAGAAAAGAAAAGAAAAGAAAAGAAACTTGAGCCCATTAATGGCGCTAATACACTATAATTTACAACAACTGTGTGTTGGAGTTCCATAAAAATGCATTCGCTCGTTTGCTTGGTTTGGGAGAATGGATAGAATTTCGGGTCTCCATCTATCAGGCCGAGAAAGCGAATCCCGCTGTGGGCCTGAAAGTTTTTGAATATGGTTGTTAAATTTCATCGTCCTCGTGTGCCACCAATACCATCCTACTTACTGGAAGCCTGAAGTAGCAAGCTAAGCTTCGCTTTTGATCATTAGGGTTTCCAAGTTATCAATTCCGTAGCCCACTCACCCACCCATCCAAGGAATTGAAATATAGGTCACTAACCTTTTTTTTCCGTTGGATAGATTTACTTTAAAAAATTAACATGAATTCTACGCCTTTATATCTAGCTGTTTATCTTAGAGTGATGCTAACATGCTATACTTGAGAAATATTTGGGGATTAAAATACTTTTTAAATTCATTCCAGTATAGCAGTTTTGAATTTCATGAGGAATAGGACTTCTTTTACAGTAACTTTACTGTAAAAGATCATTAATTCTCGTATCAATGTACAATGTACATACCTCCTTCATCTAGGCGTCCTTTAGCACAGTAACATTAGTATAACATAGACATATATTGTTCTTTTATGAATCTTTCAATGAGGTTTGTCATGCGGCTACAGTACCTATAATGATGAGTTACTTTGTTAATTTAGTGAATGAATAACCTACTTTCTTAGCTGAGCTAAGAGTCAATACGGTATTTTGTACAATTTCAATAATTGTGAATTTTAAAACCATGTAAATAGAATAAATAGATTAAATTTCCATTAACTCAATATGGGTTAAGAAGTATTATTTGAAAATAATTCCAACTTGTCAGTGATTTAATCAAAATATGAATTTATTTATTCTTTCACAATGAGAAGTCTTATAGAGAAACCATCTCATAGTGACATGTCGTTGTTCTAAAACTGGTGCGCTATTCCTTCTACTATAAATTATCTAAAGATATAAGGGTATTAGAAATATTAAGGATAAACTTCACTCAGCACGAAGTATCGAAAGCTTGTTCAACACCACAAGAGGTGGTAAAGAGGTTTATACTTTGAAACAAGATGTTTAAATCTCTTCAGTTGACGTACAAGTGGAGATAAGAAGTTGTGCTATTATGTATCCTCTTCTCCATTTATCGAATGCCGCCAAAATTAAAAAAAAAGAAAAGAAAAGAAAAGAAAACGTTGTATTTCACTTATCTATTTATAGAAGTACCATATTCAGAATTGCAACAAAATCAGTTTTTAAGAGAAAATACATATTAATTGCATCGAGAAATCTTAAATATTAGAAACGTTTTTTTCTTTTTACAGGCACATGAGTGTGTATTATTGTTTACTCAACTGATTACTTTACTATACGTATACTATTTGTAGGTAAATATCTGTTTCTATTAGTTGTTGTTTTTTTGTTTGCTTATCATAATGATAAATGTGTACGTATAATTGGGATTTCCCATCCCTTCAACACAAAAGGAAGAAAAACTTTGACTAGACTCGAGATCATATTCGTTGCGTCACAGAGATATTATTACATGACAGAGATATACACCACCAAGGAGTCCAAAGACCCATCGAGGGAGGACACCTACAACTCTTCGTTTCCACTACTCACTCCACCAACAACAGAGAACCGCATCATCTACACCAACGCCATCTACTGCCCACCACCAATAGTATTTTCATAGACAATCACAAACATTCTGCCTACGGCAGGACTCGAACCCGCAGCATTTTGGCTCGAGAGCGGATACGCTAAACCCTCGGCGAACCGGCAATGTAGATTTTTTGTGTGATCTATGCGGTTACATTGGTCTTTATTTATTCTATTATTCATTATATGGATTCTGATAACGGCTGTTTCTTGTTTACTATAAATCCTAACCAGAATATTACGAAAACGTAACGTACGAAATACCACAAAATTATCTGTTTATGTATTTCGTAAGATTTACTTATTTTTAATTCATTTCTTTAGAATTTAAAAAGATATAATGGAACACAACGGCAGATTTTTAACACATTTCTGATTTTGAAATTTATTTTAGCTATTTTAACTTTCAATATAGCTACTGCAAAATTCCATGCGTACATGTAGTAGATTTCTCTTTCACATGCACTACATTTCTTCAACAATAACAAAATGATCTTTCAAATCGATGTTATTTTTTTCAGAAGTATTCATCTTGCATTAACTTTTAAGATAATCTTAACTTCCTGTTAACATTACCTATCTTATATATCTAATAGGCTCGTCCATGGATTATACGAAAGCTATTATTCGAGTTTTTAAACAAATTAATCTTATATATCTACTAGGCTCGTCCATGGATTATACGAAAGCTATTATTCGAGTTTTTAAACAACTTAATCCCTTTTTCTTGTTATCTCCAAAATCCCGTATAATATAATTAAAATACTAATAAATAAGAAATATACCAGCTATTTAATTTAATGTAAAGA
This sequence comes from Typopeltis vanoorti, assembly GCF_054136105.1. Taxonomy (NCBI): domain Eukaryota; kingdom Metazoa; phylum Arthropoda; class Arachnida; order Uropygi; family Thelyphonidae; genus Typopeltis; species Typopeltis vanoorti. The sequence continues at coordinate 120,402,695 of NC_143553.1, forward strand.
CAAATGCCATTTAAATTTCCTACTTTATAATGTTAGGTTATTAGTAGAGCTTAATTTTGTTTTAAATTTCCGTGGCTTCTTTTATTAGTCTATCAAATGTTCGATATTATTGATGCAAAATTGATGCAATAGAATTGCATTTTTTACTATCATTGTTGAAAAGACTGCTAAGCGCCGATTAAAATTTTATTATATAATTTACTATAATGGTAACGGAGTTAAGTGATCTTAGAAATTCCTTCCCACTCCATCCCTTCAACTTTTATCTATTGGCATTTTAAGCCAATTTGACCTCGCAAAAATCACGTTGAAGTTTAACGTTATTAAATTTTGTCTTGAGTAATTGCTTTGTTGTTCTAAATACAACAGTGTTTAATAAATGAAATTAATTCTGTCGTTTCTGAAACTAAATGAATGAAAGAGTTTCAAGGAGGTGTCGTTTGTAAAGATGAAATTTGTTATTCTTCTTTTAGAGAGACTTAACGTTTAAATTTCTTGGCTGATAGAATGGAAAAAGAATTGATCGCTGATCACTTTCACAAATCTTTAACAAATCTTTAAATCTTTAACTTTAATCTTTAACCAAAACGTGAAAACATAACGTGTACATTTAAATGCTTTTGGAAACATAACGAAAGATTCTGTGCTTTTAATAATTCTCAGAAGTATATGTATTGGTTTCAAAAAAAATAAATATGCAATCCTTAATTTTACTACAGTAATAAATTTCCAACAATAACCAGATGAAAATCAACTTTCAGATGAGAGTCACATTGTCAAAAACTACATGATGGAAATTCCTCAAACATGGGAAGAAGCTTTGAACAACAGTGCAAATTTAATAATAAGGTAAGGAACAAAAAAAAATAGATTGTATTTTTCACTTTATTTATTTCTGTATGTTAGATTCAGTAAATACAATTTGTAAATAATATTTCATTCAAATAAAATGTGTAAATTTAAATGAACAAATTGGGTCTCATAGATGTGTTATATCATTTAAATAATAACTTAAATAGATGTGTTATATAATTTAAATAATAACCGTAACTTTATTTTTCTTGTTGTAAAATTTCATGCCAAAAACTAACCAGAGACTTTTTTTTTAAATTCACTCAATCAAAATATGTCAACTCTTGGAAGAAAAAGGAAATGGATATTAAATTCATAAGGCAGAATTTTAATAGCGAATATTTTATCTGAAAAGGGACATTTTATTTATTATATATGTAGATACCTGTCTTTTTCACTTCATTTAATTTCTGTAAGTTAGATTCAGTAAATACAATTTCTTAATAATATTACAGTTAAATAAAAGGTAACATAGAAATTAACAAAGTATATACTACAGAGCTAATATTCATTTGAAATAATAAGAAATAACTATTTATTTTTTGTGCTGGCAAAAGAAATTTCTAAAAGAAAACACTTCTCAGAGTTCAAAACCTTGTTTGTCGCATATCCGTTACTTAAATTTACTAATGCTAAAGAAATAAATAAATAAATTTCAGTTACAAAAATAGGACGAGTTAGGATATGTGTGTCACGATGAATGAGTCATGTGAATTCTAAAAACATATAGTGACATCAGAAACTGTCATAATACATCTCTGAAAGGGATATGATTAATGGTTTACAAAAATGTCTAAGTAATGTTCACATAATCTGAAAGAGGATCGAATTATCGGATATGACTCACTCATCTTTGAAGTATTGTCCTATTTGAAGTAACCGCTCACTGCCGGTATTACTCATGAAAAACACACAACGTTCACAAACCTGGGAAATAAACATAACATGATTCCATGGGCTGCAATCTAAAGGAAGAAGTACTCAACCATTTCAGGTTACAATATTTACAGAAATTTCGATCTTTGTGGTTTTTGTGTTTGTGTTGTGGTGTGGATATAAAATTCCACTATTTTGGAATATGTTTTTGGAATATTCGTATTTAGAAGAGCCATTCTGGAAAACTGTAATTAATTTAAATTACCATTAGAATTTCTAGAATACATACAAAAGGTTTTGTAATCCATTTAACTGTCCGTTTATTTTAATTTATTTATTTTAAAATGCCATCGAGACACCAGCATATAATTAAATTATTCAGAAAAGGTCGAAATACTGTCGCCATGTAAACTTAAAAGAACAAAGAGTGTCGTTTATATGTTATGTATATTTAAGTAAGATCACTTTTGAAATCACCGTGAATTCACACAAGATTTGTTTATTTATTTATTTATTGAACTTTAAGATCTTAATTTAGACAAACCAAAATATTCAGATGAATTATGAATAAAATATGAACTTGAATTAGAATATGAATATAGAAGAAAATATGGATTAGCTATGTAAAAAAAATGTGTGTGTTTAAACACCAGTATATAATTAAATTATTCAGAAAGCTCGAAACACTGCCGCCATCACGACTTTCTCTAAGAATTCCCACCCTTTAACAGGAAAGAAATACTCCAAAATGTATTAGAAAATTAGTACAGCCATCTATAGAAGAATAAAAAACTCTATGTTTCAGCGACAGTAGCATTCAGAAAACTCTAAACACGGCCGCCATCACAACTGTACTCTGCTCTAAGAATTCCCATCCTTTAACAGGAAAGAAATACCCCAAAATGTATTGGAAAATTAGTACAAATATCTATAGACAACCAAATACAAAAGATGACGACAATGATGGATGTGTGTCACCCTGGGAAAACTCCAAGATATCTTATCTCAAAAACATCGCCCACAATTCAATAGCCAAACTAAAACACCATGTGATATCACAGAGAGACATGTGTTCCCCAGAAATTTCCAAACACATAACGCCACGATTGTTATCTCTAAATACTACCCACAATGCTTTAAGCGTACCAAAAACACCACGTGATGTCCTTGACAGACGAGGACCCAGCGAAATTCCAAACATTCCAAACTATAACAATAAACATTCACGTCACGATTCCTTATCTTATCTTATCTTCATCTAGTTAGAAATGTTCCACCAATCACGACACGACTCGTTATCCACTAATGTCATCCTTTCCATTCAAAACAAAAACGTCACTTATTTACAACTAACAAATGACGTCACTTATCTTCATCTGATAACAACAAACATTCACGTCACGATTCCGTATCTTATCTTGATCTTGATATTGTCAGAAGTGCACCACCAATCATAACACGAATCCTTATCTCTACCATCACCCATAATTCCATATGAACCAAAACACAAGAACTCACATCACTGACACATATACCCCCAGGGAAATTCTAAACATTCCAATCTCATGACGTCACACCCACAATGACGCCATCTTCTTATCAACCAATTCCTTATCTGATCTTCATCTTGATCTTGTTCAAACCGTCACCCCTACTACTCACCTTGAACAGCAACATTATCTTACGGATAATGTTGCTTCTTTTTCTTCTTTTTTTTTTATCTTTTCTTCAGAAATGGGAAATACCAATTTCATAATCAAGCTAAATGCTTAAATTTGTAAAGGCATACACAAAATTCATTTATGATCTAAAATGGTTGGAAAGCGACAGTCTTGAAATAAAACTCGGGCATTTCATGGATATATATACGCAACATTCTTTACAAAACGTTATATTATTTTGTCACTAGTTGGCACTACACCTATGTCTTCTCATTTTAATGTAAAGTGAAAATGTTGACCACACCAATGGAATTTTTCATTTTAGAAATAGCTGACCTATGAAGCTTTTTCTGTCTGGAATGCTGGCATTCAGCAGCCAACGTTGAATTAGATCCAGGCTGCAGATTACAAGAACTTTATTCATTCTATCGGATTTATTTTCGAATGTTTCTTATTTTTTTTTTCAAATTCTAACTTCTCTTAGCCGGTGATGAGTCAACGTTATAGCACTTGTTGTAGTTATTACTACGAAGTGCTTTTCGAGGAAATGTCCAGATACTACGACTTCCACTTCCACGGAGAAACTGTTATTAATAATGTGAATGATATTTTGAAAATAGTAAAAAACGCAAACTCTCTCTAGGCCTTGGGTTTGAATCCACCATGGATTAGCGATTAACGTTGCTGGTTCTAAGGGTGAATCCAGAGGCTTTTTCTACTCCCTGCTGTTCTGATAGGGATACAGTGAGGGAAACGTTTATGAACTATATGGGCGCCCTGGAAGGGCATGGAGCCTACATATCTATATTAGATATTAATATAGCTTTTGGTCTTTCGTGTTTGTAGAAATTAGTCTCGTTGTGAATAGTAGCTTGCTGTATACCACTTCTCGTTGTGGGTATGTAGACGTATTTAAGCAGCACTTTGTTGCTAGGGATTGGAGGAAAGACTTAGATATAAGAGATATTTGTATGTCGATGAAGTTGTATATCTCTGAGAAACCATGAAGAATTTAAAATCACACGTAGGCGTTTGGTTTTTACTCGTTGCAATTTGAGAATATTAGTACTGGCGGTATGACCCCAGGCTGGAGAGGCATATATGATCCACCACAAATATAGATGTCTGTTATTAAATTTAGGTAGGAGATGAATTTCATCACTAGGTAAGAGAACACAGCACCACTTACTGGAGGCCTGGAGTAACTTGAATACGTTCCATGTTTGCCCTACAGAGCAGGTTTTTGGATTATTTATAAAAATAAAAAAATACTAATTAAAATATTAAAAAATAACAAAAATTTTTGGCTCATCCACTCTAATAATGTACTATCTTTACAACATTTCATCAGTAGGTAAATATAAACCGTCGTCCTCCTTGCAAAAGAGACTGAGTGGATGCAGTACATAATGTAAACTGTTAACTTCTTTGAGTGATGGACTGAGTCCTTGACTCTTATCGCTGTATTTGAGTTCTTGTTTGTCGGTGAGGGTTCAGTATGGGTGCTTTACCCGCTCTTTGTGGGTATTTTGTATTGTTTCAGTTTTCTTTTGCGATGAAGGCTTTCAGCGTTCTATGCTTGAAGCGGTCTGAGGGTTTGTAGTCAGATGCTTGTCGAATTAGTTGATTTGGGTGATTGTCTGTGATTTTGAAACATTTTTCTACAATTCCTGTTACGTGGGTCTTGATATCTGGAAGGTTGGCTTCTTGGTGTAACTGAAGGTTTCTGATGAACAACAAGGGAGCTTTTAGTGCCATTCTTAAGCATTTGTTCTGGATCGTTTGCAGTCTTTGGATGTTTCTTTTAATCATGTGTACCCAGGCTCATATGGTGTAGGATTATTCAGTTCTTATCACTGATTTGTAGAGGAGAATATTTTGTTTATGTTTTGGAACCTGTTCCTATTCAGGACTGGTTAGCTTTAGTGGCGACACTATTTTTGTGTGTCTTGAAGTTTAAGCTTTTATCAAGCTGAACTACTAGATATTTGGCTGATTTGTACCAAGGGATGGTTTTTCAAACATTTCTATGGTTGTATTCGATTCTGCTTTCCGTCTGGTGAATAGTACTGGGAATTCTTTTTTTCTGGGTTGATTGACATGCGTCATTTGCTGTACCAACTCTCTAGATCGTTGCTTGCCTCTGCAGTTTGTTGTGGCTAGTGGTAGAAGGGATCTGGCTATGATGATCGTGTCCTCGTCGGCAGCTTGTTAATTAATCCATAATGCCAGATTCTGTCGAATACTGAAGTAAGTCCAGGAAGATTGCGTCAGAATATCGGTGCCATTCCTATCCTTGGGTAATGTATTCTATGATTCTATAGATTTGTTGAGTTGTGGAGTGCTCTTTTATAAAGCTGAATTGTTCGTCTGGTATGACATAGTAGTTTTCTACTACCTCTTGGATCCGTGCTACTATTGCAATTTCCGCTATCTGCAATACATGATATATAATTAACAGATATGATATACTTCTCTCATAGCTAGTTGCTTTGGTAAATGTAACAATTATTACTGTCTTGTAGACATATCAGTACTAAATCTCTTAATATAATTTAATAATTAACTTATAAATTATAATGTAGTTATAGTTTATAACTTAATCTGCGCAACCGAAAGTTGAATGATCTCACATGATCATCTCAAAGAGAATCGCTTTAGGTGCGTCATAATTTTAACATTTGACTGTTTTGGGTTACGAATGGAAATTAAAAGAAGAGAGCAGACTTTTTTAAATGTAATAAATCTAACAAAAATGGAATTTTTCCATGAAGAAAAAGTTGTGTTTAAAATCATAGAAATGTATTTAAACTGTGCTTGATTTGCTCTTCTTTAAACTTTGTAGGTTATTGACGTTCAATTTATTTTTAGTGTGTTCTTTATGCAAAAGGCATGGATGCAGCAATAATGTTAGATAGGATCAGAGTTTTTCTTTTGATTTCTATTTTCTGTTTTTTGTGAGGTAGTAATGAAGCGTAGTATTGTGAATATCAAGACAGTGAGCATATTGAAAATATATTAATTTTAGTTATTAGTAGCAATAATATTTTAACAGAATGAAACACTAATCTTCTCGAAGATGAGTAATATGGTATTTTTCATGTTAGTCAAATTAATCTTAGAAGCTATTGAATAAAACGAATAATAAATTGTTGCTATGCACTGATTTGAGTGATTCCGGGACATATGCGGCCGCCATTTTGCTTACTTCTCATATATCTGGAAGGCCTGCTTACATAACCTTGTAAACAAATTAAAATTCGAAAAAAATCATATTTTCCAGTTGTATTGCTATTGAATATGTTAGGTGAGTGAGCAATATAAAATATTATGTTGGGCAGCTGTTGCTCTTGCTCATGCTTTGGTTATTGTATAAGGGAGCGAAACTATAATTAGTTAAGTGAGCTACTCTCCTCTGTACAAGAAATTTTATAGATTTTAGTGCATTACTCCAAATGTGAGGCAGTATTCCAAAGTCAAGCGAATTTGGAATTTTTTTACGGAACAACTTGAACTTTAAGGAATGCCAATTTCTTTCTTTTAGAAGATGGAGGTCGCATAAAAGTAATATATTTGTGACAAAAAGGCTAGTATGTGTCAGTCCGAACAGAAAATCTTGCGAGAAAGAGAGAAACAAAGTGTTTTGAAAGCATTGAAGATGAAAGGTTGTCATCATCCAATAGAAAGATGGTGTAAAGACTAAAGATTAGATCACACACTGCTCTAAATCATAATATCCCTCGAAATCGTAGGTGATCTGGAAGATTAAGATGTTTAAGTACTGCAAAGCGTACCAGGTGAGTAGGAAGAATAGCGAATGCTATCAACAGCAAATCTATGAATATGGGTTAGGGTGAAGGGGAGATGGTTGCTTATTTTGATGAGAGAAAACCTTCCCCATATATAAGAAGAAAAGCCAAAACGGCTATTTTTTCTGGAGAGGTTGATAAGTTAAGGGGATAAAAATCCATTATTGTTTTTCAGCCAGTAAGCGAAACTACGATCGAAAACTACGATCTGAACGTTTCATGCCGACGAACTGTCGGCGGATCCAAGTAAGTGACCACTTGGTAGTGCCACACCACGGCAACTCGTTGCAAAGGTGGAGCAAGTTCCCTCACTATTCTTGATATTTTCTCATAATGTAAAAACACAGCTCCTAGGAGATGTAGTACTGTTTTACATTATGAGGAGAGGTCACTACCCAGACCGGTTTCAACCTTTTTTGAGGTCTCATCAGTGAGTAGCTAGACCTAGAATATCAGAGTTTAAGTGAAAAGAACTTACATATACTTTTGCTGTACATTTTTTTATACATTTTCCCCTATACTAGATAGCATGGAAATAGCGATGTAGAATTTCTGCTTCGGGAAATGGATATTGAAAATAGTTGTTTCTTTGATATAAATATTGCAGATACATTGTAACTACTCCGGATAATTTAGTTGTCACATAGTTTGGAAAATGCACAAGGAGGTGACGAATATTTCGAGCTAGCCTACTAGATGAACTCTATAGCATTTAGTACAAGACTTTCTGGTAGAGAACATTTGGCTCGGTTATGCGCTATTCATCTGAATGTTGTCCCTCCCAATATTGAGAAATAATACATTTCAAATGTAAGCGCATTATCCCGCATTTGCTATTTGTTCTCCATCACTGCAGCTGGTGTATTAGTTTCTGTGTTCCTTCCAGTGGAAACTGCCAAAGATGAATAACAAATAAAGGAAAACAAAAACGTCATTTTCTTAGCACTGAAAGAAGGCTAAATAATTCATTCCTCTGTGAAGAGCAAGTTGAATTTCGTTCCCAAAAGTACTAATATGAACCAGAACCCTCTGCTTCAAGAATTTGCTATATAGTGGGAAATGTATAGAAAACTGGGCCTGTATATATATATAAGAAACCTCCTTCCCGTAACTTCCATTCGCCAAGATTGGGAAAGTTACTAATTTTCCTTCCTTTTCTTTTCTTTCTTTCTATCTTTTTGCAAGAAGTTGAATAAAAGAGAATGATGATGTTGCCATCAAAACGAACAAAATTAATAATAATAAAAATAAGCTTCTCTCATGTTAAGTGACATGGATTTCTTTCTTTTCGAAGCTATATTGATTAATTACTTTTACTAATTCAAGTACCTACCATAAGAAACTCTTAGGTATAAATAACTAAATTCAGATTTTATCTAAAGTAAACCACATAGTTTTTGTAAGAATTCTTAATTAACAATAAATATCAATGGATCAGACTTCAAAGATGAATACTAGAAGAGAACGTCGGATGGTGTTATAATAATAAAGATATATAATAATAAAGGGTTAAATGTAAAATAACAAGAAATATTAATTAAAAGGAAACAACTCGTATCGTTGCCTTCGTTTATTAAACTTTTTCAAGGAGATGAAAAATGTTTACAACATACAATGCATTAATTTGTTGTCACTATCGCGTTAGTCCTGGTAACAGGCGGGAGGAACTTAGGATCAAGAATCATTCCCTTATGTATTGGGATATTGCTACTTACTGTAGTCTTTCTGCATCATTTCCTGATGAAATACTACCCTTTCTCGCTTAAAAGTGTCTTAGGAATGAGATGAAAAGAAATGAATGGCTTTCTTTAATGCTTTCATATTACGCTAGGGAAAGAAACTAGAAAAAACACAAGTCACATCTGTGATGCAATTATCATATAATAATTTGTTTTACATCTTAATAGCTACGTAGCGGTAACATTATAAGATTAATGTGTTCATGAGTGCAATGGATATTACCATAGATTATAGTACTATCAGAATTAAAATTATGCAGATTATTATAATGCAATTTGAAAAACAAATTTATCATTTAATATTTAAAATCTTTCCATTTTCCAGACTTTCTCTGGAAAATCCATATTAGGTGTGTTTCGCAATACGCGAGACATTTGTCATAGCAGGCTTCAATATCCAACACCTATGATATTATTAATATGAATAATATTATGTACATTTTATAAATATTACTTCTATGGGATATATTCAGTGCAGACTCTTTTATTGATTACTTAAATTATAAAAGTGAATTATAAAAGTAAATAAGGATAAAAGAAAGACAAAGAGACATATTAAGAAGCTATTCTATTTAACTATATACTCGTGAGTACAGTCAAATAATTTTATTATATACTACTAGTCAGTTAAACTGTTTAAGTGGCCTGAATATGTTCGTTTTGAGTTTATTATTATTTAAAAAAAATTTTTTTGTATACTTTTTATTTACAAAAATGATGATATTTTATGTTTTTAATAATTAACTGTAGATTGATTTTAAAAATATTGTGATAAACTCTAATAAAAATGAAAAAATTAAAATTGTTTATAATAATTTTTGAGGAATAAAATTTGAATAACACTGATCTATTAGATTCGTTTGTATTGATTCATTTTATTGTATGTATTTATGTATCATAATAACGCCTCTGGACGGATATCATCGATATTTTAAACATACAGCATTGAAAATTGTTAAATACAACCACCACTGACTGGATCCAAATAGAAAATACCAGGAAAGAAAGAAAGAAAAGAAAGGTCGAAGAAACACCGAGAAGAAGATGAAGATATGAAAACAATAACCTTACAAACAACTAATATTAATAATGAAAAATAAAATTAAGGTAATAAGATCAATATATAATTTCTCTAGTAATCTCATCGATTAGATTAAAGTATCCGAAACCACATGATATTAAGTAACAATGGCAAAAAATATAGAAATACCATGAAAAAGTTTCGTAAATGTGTTTCCCAACATCATTTTGAATCTTTATTCATTATTATGAAATTTATTTTATTACTGAATTTTGTTATAAAATACTCTGATTAAACTAAATTTACATGGTTTGATGAAGTGCAAGGGTGGTCTGAAAAGTTCTAGGGCTCAACCATAGATGGCAACGAGATCGGCAAGAATTTTTATAAGTTGGATCATCTGTCATAAGCATCCATGTGAAATTGCAAGTCATTCTATGAAGTAATTTGTTTTATACAGCTGTCTAAAGCAAAAGTGTTGTCTGTATCCCTTGAAATGGATAAAATTGAGTATCGTGTGGTTATAAAATTCTTTGTGAAAGAAGGCTTAACGCCAAAAGAAATTCATTCGAAGTTCATAAAAGTTTATGGGCACTCTTCTCCTTTGTTTTCGATAATTAAGAAATGGGAAGTCGAGTTTAAACGGGACCGTACTAGCTTTTAAGATGATTCATGTGAATGACGTGCAAAAAAGTCTAACAGCACTTCATTGATCAAGTGCACGATATGATATTGGATGAACGGCGTGTCAAAGTGCGTGAAATTGCTGGGACAATAGGTATTTAAAAACAACGTGGAGGATATAGTTTTCATGAAGAATTGTAAATGAAAAAGCTTTGTATAAGATGGGTGCCGAACTTGCTCGCAGCATATTAGAAACGCACGCATGAAAATTTCTGAACAGTGCTTGGAGCGTTTTGACAAGAATAAACTGATTTTGTGCGTCAATTTATTACTATGGATGAGACTTGGATTCACCATTACACATCAGAATCCAAACAGCAGTCAAAATAGTGGACAGAAGCTGGTTGTTCAGTGCCAAAGAAGACAAAGGCGGTTCGATCAGCAGGAAAGGTGATGGAATCGGTGTTTTGGGATGCTAAAGGCATTTTGTTTATTAATTATCTTGAAAAGGGTAAAGCAATAACCGAGGAATGTTATTCCGATCTTTTAAACAGACTAGATGAAAAATTTTGTGAGAAAAGAAACGGTTTGCAGAAAAAAAAATCGTCTTTTATCAGGACAATGCACCAGCCCACAAACGTATTTTTTGACAATGGGAAAATTACGGGATCTGCACTATGAATTGCTGGAACATCCACCCTATTCCCCAGATTTGGCGCCCTTTGACTTCTATCTCTTCCCAAAACTAAAACTCTTCCTCGCTGGTCAGCGTTTTTCTTCGAATCAAGAGGTGATTGCAGCTGTACAGGGGTACTTTGCAGATCTTACTGAGAACCACTACAGGAACGGGACAATGGCCTGGAGCATCGTTGGAATAGATTTATTAGCCTAAAGGGAGATTATTTTGAAAAATAAAAATAATTTTGAAATTATAAATTCGTTTTTTCATTGTTAGGCTGACAACATTTCAGACCATCCTCGTATATGAATGGTATCAACACATTAATTCTCGAATATCCATCCATCCTACAGCAATATTTATTGAGACTAAAATGTATATAACAAACATGGCTTATTTTGCGAAAACTCATAAGTAATTGATATTTCTCTACTTTTTATTCTCTTAGTTTGCTTAGTAACAAAATAATTTGACGAGCTTTCGATTTTACTAAGAGAAAAAAAAAGAATACATATTTCGCATACTTGTTATTCTCTTAGTTGGCTTATTTACAGAATTTTGATTAGCTTTCGTATTTTCAACGATAAAATATAATAAATACTTTTTAAAAGAAATTTCGTTTCCGTCGGATAAAATTTTCTTGAAAAATTGCAAAAATCTTTCAGTGTTCTATATTTCAATATAGTTCATAATATACATTGTTTTCTAATTAAGTCACTTATGAAGGCTTCTTGGGAATTTCCTATGTTTCTGAATAATTTTTTTCTTGACTGAAGAAATTTGGAAAGTTTTGCAATTTCGGCTAATTATGGAACGAGAGGCTACGAATTTTTAAATAAAAAAAATCAAGTTCTGATTATTCTACCTTAGCGAATTACAAAAATAATAGTGTGGTAGGATGAGTCTATACTTCCAATCAGATTTTAGAAGAAACCGTATTAATATTTTGAAATCCATTTTTGGTAAGATTATACATTGTCTTATTAATAATATTCTCCATTTTTATGGAACTCTAAATTAAACGATTAATGAATTGCATAATAACATATGGTAAAATAATAAAAATTGGGGATATTATAAATCCTTCCTTATTTCATAGCCGAATGTATTGAAATACTCCAAAATCTTGGCTCTTTTTTTTTACTAATTACATTTATGTACCAATCAAGAGTTCACATATGAAAAATACAACTCTTTGACATTGGAATGTTACAATATCGAATATCGAATAAAGTTACGCTTGTTCTCAACTGTTCTGGCGTTAACTCTCCTGTTTTTCTTCTAGTATCTAAGAAAAGGCTGTCGGCCTTTCTATATTTCTCAATTGAGCTGATGCTCGGCACATGATGGACAGTTGACGATTGGCCAAATGGTGGAGTTGCATTCAGTTTAATGTGATCGGAGATAGAGCACAGGGATTCGTATGTGAAGTAGTTTTGGAGTTACTTGACGAGGGACCGTTTTTATTACAAATGTTTGGAACTTATGTAATTTGAACAAACATTTCTTAGTCTATGCAGAAAACCAACTATTCAAAACAGCTGTTAATAAGTGAAATCAAGGAAGCATCAATAAAAGGTAAATACATTATCACCTAGTCGCAGCTCATCGACTTATGGCAAATCGAATGCTAAAGTTTCTATTCTCGTAACTTCTCTGGTCTAATTTTTCGAAACTTTCTGCATTTCAATATAATAGGCTATGAAAAAGAAGTAATGTATAATACTCGCTATTTATATTATTATTTTTTCTCTCCCAAATGAAGCCCTTTAAGCTATCATTTCCAATATGACATAAATATATTTCAGATATAACAAAATTTACATTTTATGTTTTAGTACATGGAAGAGATGGTTTAGTACATTCTACCATGATAGGAGATCACGGTATTGGAAATATAACAATACAAATGTTATTTTGTAATGGAGAACATACCTAAAACATCGTGATTTTAAAACGATGCCGAGGCACATAAGGAAACAAAATTTGATTTCAGAGTGTATTAATGTGAAAATATTACCAACAGTAACTACGAAGTTACTATAAAGTATTTTGCAACATTCCACAATAGTCTATAAAGTATTTTACAACCGGTATGTTGCAAAGTTTATAATAACTTCATAGTGCTTTAATATAATAATGTTCTATAGACTTATTACTTCTCCTACAAATTGGTAAACACCATCCTCATTTTCTGGTCTATCAAAATATTTTTATAAACTGTGGGAATTTTCAAATATCTCATTTGAGAACTCCTACTTTGCGATTACTAAATCAGTCCATTGTGTCTTTCTTTGCTTTAGATTTTTTCCTGCTATTGTTGCTTAAAATACATGTTTTATAATCTTTTCTTCTACCATTCTTTTTAAGTGACCATCTTCGATTTATTCTTATCTCATATTCCTGAATGTTAATATAGTAAATAATAATCAAGTTTCTTTATTTCTAATATATATTTTTATATATTATTCTACCATTGATACATTGATATTCAGTGTGATAGTTATTAAGGACACACACACAAATAACACTAAAGCGGCCTCGTCTACTCTCTATACGGAAATAAGAGGTGTTACTTATATATATTTTTTTGCAATTTTTTTCTTATAAAATTGAGAGATGCATTATATGCAGAAATCCAATTGGCATCAAGTTGTAGACTGGTTTATCATCAAAACATCTTGATTTATTTTTTATTGTTAGTTTCTCCTCAAATCGTAATTGATTCCCATCTCATTTCAGTCAACAGCATATTACACTAGTTTCTTGTTTGGGTAAATATTATACTAATTTTGACCTTTTCATGTTCGCCACGTTAGTCAAATGGAGAAATATTTCTGCTCCCTTATTCATTGTTTAAATGGAATGGCGCGAGTCGTCCACTCCAATATTTCCCATTAGTCGCATACTTCCGATGACTACATTCCGCGTGCAGTATTTCGTATTAGTTATTAGAAACCGATGTTCAATACTGCTGTTGAACAGGTAATCTGATCTCAGATCATTAGTATAAATAGAAACTTCTGGCACACGGCCTACACACTATTAACTTGAAGAGTTGTTTACATCGATCATGGGAAAGATATTTCTGTCGTGGCCTATTCGGTAACAATGGCTTTTGTAAATACTGTCGATACATTTTTGTTTTCCTCAAGAAGCCGCAAGTTAACGTAACTGACGAATTTGAGATAGTGCTTTTATAAAACTTTCAGTCAACACTAGCATCACGAGTCATCTTACTACCACTGTTCTGCCAGGTGTGTTTGGCGGAAAGCAATAGCGGAACGTGGAAGAGCTTGTGGAGACCACGGCTTGTAGAGATAGTGAGTGAAATTATCCACGTATCTAGTTTAGTTTAATAAGGAATACTTTACTGTATAATCCTCTGCCAGTTTCAAGTGACAGAAAGAAAAATACAAAAATAAGCAAACTTACCATAAATAAATAAAAATAAAATCACATCCGATTTCCAAATATGTGCAGTCTTAGTTCCTATCTTCAAAATGCCAGTTCCCATATATTTTTCATTATAAAAACAAAGTTGCGTTTCTTCCAGCTTTATTCTCATACGTTTTAAACCCGTATACATTTTTGGTCTCAAAGTTGGCATTCGCGTATGCGTTCATTTTGATATTCCATGTCAGAGAGTGTCAAACTGAGAAGATCTAATTTTTATGCTGATATATGTCAAAATCCGTTTGCTTATCCAATTAAACTTGTTCATTTTTCTACCGTTCTTTTTCTCTCCTAATACCAAATAATCATTCTGACCATGATTTTCTTTCTTTCTTTTTATAATTGTTGATTTTCTTCATTCCAACTTTTCAAATAGTGAAGTCATCTGCTTTAGGAAATTTGAGTGTTTGCAACGCTAACGCACAACGATCTTTCAAATATAATATGCAAAAAGAGATTCGATCACTAAAGTAGTACCGCAACAATACACTATCATGATCAGAAAGCACATAAAACTACTGACATTTATTTATACTGACAGTCAGGTGCATGGAAGTTAGTGTACAGTGGTATACAGTGGATTGTCCAGACCAAATTCAAGGAAAGTAGGTACTTTCTGCAGGAGCTGTAAGTATTAATATGTGCGTAACCTTATTAGATTTTTTTAATCGAAAGAGCATTTAGTCACTTCAGATACACATATGATGCCTTGTATATAAACTTGAAACTGTAATTTAAAAATAATCAACATTTAAAAGGTTTAAAATGTATAATAAACACCTCTTTTCCAAATGCACAGTTTAAGTTTCCAGTGCTCAAGATATTCAGCCCCCATTGAACTGAAAATCATTTTATGCCATACAAGATACCGATACCTATCTACTGTCGAACGTATTTTCATAAAAAAGAGTGACAGATTTTCCCATAAAATTATCTGTGTTCAATCTCTTTTTTATATACATAAGGGAGAACTTCACACACACACAAAACTCAATGAACTTCCATGCTGTTATCCTTGGAAACCACTCGAGTAATGAACGATCATTAGCATGAATTTCACTGATGACGATAAACAGGCAATATTTTTGTTTTCTGCTACCAACCATTGGGCAAATTGTATGGAGAAGGTTTTAAGAAACTCGGGTTTATGCTACTACAAAACGTAAACTCTGATTACTGCTTAAGCTAATGCATTATTCTACAAAAAGCGTTCAAGCATTTTATGATTTTTGATTAGACAATTAAATTATAGATCATTTTCCTGAATATTCATAATCCTGACACTTTTCCCAAACTTATAAAAACATAAGTGACTATTCATCACCATCTATTCGTCTCCATCCATATATGATCCAATATGTGGATATATATATACCCACACACACACAGAGAGAGAGAATTCGATGATTATAATAATTCCTATAAGTGTACATCACATCAAAGAAACAAATTATTTAATTATCTTCCATAAAATAACTTGGTATTCAATATTTTATTATTTTATTCATTTCCCATATGTATTATTTTATGGTCTTACATAAAATTATTTGGCAAAATACAGATACATGCAACAAGGAAAAAAGTTGCATATCAAAAGATTGTCCATGTCCTAGATGGGATTTAGTTCTATATTTTTCATAAAAAGGGAAATTTTCTCGTAATTCTCGCCGAAACTCTACATAAAATGAACTCCTCTTCAGCTGTAATTAAGCCATGTTACTACCCATAATCTTTGCGCAAAAGTATACATATATTGGTTCTCATATTAACATAAACTAAACCCTATTTTCAAGTTGAAGCTTATTAGCTCTTTATATTTAAGTAAACTAAACTCGCCTGATACCGACACATCATACATTATCTATAGATGTCTCTATCTTCTTGCAGCTTGACTTTCTTTACACGTTTTTCTCTCCGGAGTAACAAGCAATAAGGCCGGCACCTGACACAGATGGTTTTTCGAACGAATGCCTCCACGTAGGCTCATCCATAATCCTGACACTTTTCCCAACACCTATAAAAACACAAGTGGCTATTCATCACAAACTATTCGTCACCATCTATATATGGTCCAATTAATCCTAAAGACTTTTTAAGGCACTTCGTTTTTTTCTTAATTTCTATCATTTAAAAATTACATTACTTAATTTTAAACTATTATCCATAAAGTATGAAACTACATTTTATTAAATCATATTTCAATGAGCTCACATTGTCCTTTTTCCAATGTCGCCTACCCCCCCCCCCCCCCGAGGTACAACTCATGCAGTACAGGCATTTGCAACTTACGACGTGTGGGAATACAATATAAAATAACTTATTTTGAATTAGTGAATGTGTTGTATCAAGTAAATTTTATGAATACTACATATTGGTTGTTTTGTTTTACGCTTTAGAAATTACTAACGATTCGTTTGAAATTTTGAGACGGTGTTTTCATTTAGCAAGAAAGTATAATAATAATAATACTTCTATGTCTCTTTTTCTTTTACGCTAGATATAAGTAATGAACGATTTTCAGGAATTAGTAAAACTCAGGCAAGTTTAGAACCATGGCCATTTTTAATTGGTGGAACTTATTCACGTGATCATTCGCCACACTGACATTTTTGCAATCGTTTTTTATAACATCTTATCTGTTTAATTTGACTGTAATTTGGTTGAAAATTAATGTATCATTTATTGTACACTGTTAAATTCCTATCGAATTTATTATTGCCTTTTACTCTGATGCTATTACGTTAAATTCATTCGGTTTAAAGATTGCATAAATACGAAAACTAGGACCGGTCTTAACACCCAAAACAAAACCTAAGAACAAAAAAGGAAACCAAACCCATAAAGTGAGTGATCGTATTTAGTTTTATTAAGGATGAATCATATTTTGATAATTTACTCTGAGCAAAATATCAACCGATCATCTATAAATAGTCGATCCTATCTTACGTTTTGCCAAATTTTCTACTTCCTACAAATTAAAAAAAATATGATTTGAACTTTTACTTGGAATAAATCTCTAACCTTCTTGAAAGTTAGTTGTATTCCATATACACCATATATGGCTTATATTTCATATGTGTGATAAGATGCGTATGTATGAAATTTAATTCATATACTTCGTATCAAACACATGGCGTGCTAGAAAAATTTCACAGAACCCTAAAATGTTTCAGAAACTCTTTATTTAAAACATTAATACGTTATTGGTCCACTTTGACCGCGTTAAAATAAGCCATTCTTCTAGTCAGATATACCATTAATTTTAATAAATTACAGTATTTTTGCCAATGACGTTTTTTAAATTTGATTGCTAGTTCCACAGCAAAAGTGAAGTCGTCGATCTTGTTTTCATCTGACATCTAAATTTATCCAAAGATTATTTATACAGTTCAAGCAGAATCTTGTACTGGTCACACTAACATTTGCACCGTCTTCCCACTGACCATGTCATTGCACTGCGATACAGTGCATTAAGCACCACACAGCAGCAAACACCAAATTGCCAATCTAATCAAACCAGACTAGAATCATTCACCTCATAACAACTGCCAACGCCCTTAACAAGGGCAAAGATACGCTATGATAAATAAATCTCCTAGCAGCAGCCGTATCTACGATTCGATCAAGAATGTGATTCATCACTCAATAAAACCGATGCCGATAAGCGAATTGCACTCTTTTATCCGTTTCCATCAATCTATTCGATAATCTGATTATTTCTTGGGTCTCTTTCACCATAGTCGTTTCCTATTTTAACGAAGTCAGTCGCTGTTGATCTCTGATGATTAGTTGTGCTGACGGAGAATGTTCGATATGGCAAATTAGGATAACATTTCTCTTGAAGCTTGTTAACTGTAAACTATGTTGCATTGTTTAGAGTTCATCATTCTTAGTACCTTCCTATATTATGTGGTCTGTAATGTATACGAGAAACATGTAGTTTTACCTATAAGTCTGCAACACACTATTATTATTAAAAAAATACTTCATGTATAGAATAAAAAATAAATCAAACCCATATTACTGGAATATGTAGATTCTAGAGATAAAGTATATAAATAAATTTAATTTGTTTAAAGCTAGGAAAATTAACTTAAATATTACTCGTAGGGTACATCTCGGATAGAAAAAAAACTTAGTAAAAGGCAAAAATGGATGTTATCATCATCACCATAATCACTGTCTCACCGATAATAATGATAATAAGACCTACTAAATAAGAGTTCACGTTTAGAGTATATGGAAAACTGCAAAATAAGGTTATATCTTCGCTAGGAGTAAGACCCCCAAGATGCTTATTGAAGTGATGAAATAATGAGCATTGAGACCAAACATAGAGTTTTATTCAAGCCACTTCTCACCTGCACTAAGTAGGATTCCAGGTTTTTTCCGCATGGCAATTAAATCAATTTATTTAGCTAAACTCAGTTGTAAAGCGTAAACTCTATCCAATCACACAGCGAACGTTGTGTTATTGGATGGAGTGGATAAATAAAATGAGTAAAATGGATAATATTGGATAAAATGGCACATCGAAAATTGAAAATAGTCTACTGTAGTATATATATTTTTTATCTGCAGTAAATTCAGATGTTTAATCCTCATAAACTCATTAAAACGACTATATCTCATGTTATTTCAGACAATGTTGGGAATTGGAATTTAAGGTCAAGACGGCAACACCAATATCCCTAAAATTATCGTAAATCATGAACTGAGATACTTGAAATGTCAATTAGTTACCACCACGCATTGCAAATTTACGGAAAAAAGAGCTCTGCTACTCTTGATTGCGATGGCATTTGACGATTTCTTCATTTTATCTATTATGACTGCATTTTTATTATTATTATGATATCACTTTATTTACCTGTTTTGCCGATAAGAACTTTATTTTTATTTTTATTATTTATTTATAATTATTATTTGTGTAAACCAGGAAATTTCCTTATTGGATTCTTTTGTGAGTTCTCCAAGTTTTACCATGAGGAGAGAGAGAGAGAGAGAGAGAGAGAGAGAGAGAGAGAGAGAGAGAGAGAGAGAGAGAGAGAGAGAGAGAGATAATACTATAGAATAGAATTAGGTTTCACGCATCGCATCAGATGGTTGAAAACAAAATGTTTTGTTTTGTTTTTGTTTTGTTCCGTCTACAATTGATACTTTTCTATTTGGAAGGAACACAAAGAACGGACTAAGATGGATTTCTGTAATAAAAATTATATTTGATTGTTCCATTACTAGAAATTTCTATTGTATTCTGACGTTGGCACAGCAGACTTCATGAATAATAAACTTGCAGTGAATAGCATGCATGCATGCAATCTTACTAAAGAATGCATGATTTCAATTGTTTATCACTCACTATTTTTCAATGTAATTTTTTAACATTTTGACTTATGGAAACGTTATATCTTCGAGATGCGATGATGTTAAGTAAGGTAAACAACGAATTCGAAAAAAAAAATAATGTCTCAAGTTCTAAAGGCCTCATCACAGCTTGTCGTAAACTCCATCCAAAACGATTTCCCTACTTATTAATTCAGATTGTTGAAAAGAGAAAAGTATCTTCTGAATAAATTAGAATGCTTTCATTATTAATTTTCAATGAAAGGCTTCTGGTGACTTGAATCACGTCACAACTCCTAGAGCCTATAGTGTCTTAAGACAGTGGCAACATCACCAAAGATAATAAGATTCATTTATGGAGAATTTTTTGTTTTGTTCCAAAATATTCTGTATTGCATTCCACATACGCTTATGCAAAACAGATGCTCAACTGATAGTCAGTTCTTTGAATGGTCCTCATCTTTAGAAGCAAGAACTTTCAAAGCAAAATATGTTTATATTTTTTATTTTATTTTATGAAAATCGCGGACAGATGTGTAATATTTCACTACCACTAGATGCTTCTGTGAAAGCTAACAGTATCGATTCAGTTGAAATATTAATGTTGATCATACTTTACCAGAAAAGGTACGCCGTCTAAAAACGCATCTGGGTGCTACAATTTCCGTTTCTTGAACCAAGTAATGCTGAAAAAAATTAACTTTAATGCAATAATGTTTCGCTTTCGGCAAAATTATTGAATTTTCTTAACATAAAAACATAATAAAACTAATGTTTTATCTAAATCATCCCATGATTTAGATTGGGAGTGAACTTCATTGATATGTGTTCATGAGAAGAAATTCGCGGAGTGCAGAAACAACATTGCAATTGTCTAGGCTGTAGCACTTCACGAGCAAAGCACGTTGGTGCAAACACTGTGGACGGTATTAACAGACAGGGTGAAGGGGAAAATGCCGTGTTCATCTTTTTAAACCCTCCTGGCATCTATCGAGTTGCGTGTATGCAAATTCCATACATTTGAAATTTCCATTCACTCAAATTCCAAATTTCATAGCAGCGCACCTGGTGTTGAATTTTCGAAACTTCCACATGACTCACAATGTATTCATGCAAAGTTTGCAGCATTTGGATTACTGGATGGCGCTCTACAATGCCTTAAACAGGAATACTTTAATGTTGATCACTTCGTATAAATAGTATGACTTTTATATAATGGATAAATTAATAACCTTGTTGAACATTATGTGTAAATCGGTAAGAAAATGATCGCATTCTTTGAGTGTAGAATACCTCAAAGAAGCATGAAATGATCCCAAAGCCGTTTATTTCCTTCTTAATTTTTTTCTTAAATGGTCTAGTGAAAGTACATTTCTAATCGATTTACTAATTAAATGTTCCGATTTTGCTGCAATAAAAGATACCAAAATACTTATCATCACTTACGAACACAAATCTGAAGTTACTATAACACATTGCAGATGTTCAAATGCATAAGCTATTCATAACTGTGAAAAATACATTTGAAAGGTGTTATACCTAAATTTGTGATTGTCAATATTTCTGTAGTTTTCGCAATATGTATCGTAACGTTATGTTGTTCAAGTAATTATATTAAATAGTACAAATTATTCCAGGATTCTATCTGCACACATTTTTCTGAAAATCCTAATCCTACAAATAATTATTGTGTCATTTCAATACGTTTCAATTACGAATTGAAACATATTGACGAAATTTTAACTTTAATACACCTAAATTTAACCAAATTCACTGAATTTATTTACGTTCACGACAAATCGTGCAGTGTCATATTATATCATAATTAGGATCTATATGAATACAATTTACTCAAGTTTATCAACTATATTTTCATTTATGGGTGCAAATCAAGTTATAAACTGATTTTGTGATACAAATGACAGTTATTATTTCACAATTATTCAACAACATACGAGTAAAACTGTAGATAGAGATGATTTATTGTTAATTCTTCTCTGGATGAATTTGGTAGTTTGGATTACTGTTAAAATTGCCCTTTGAGTTTTCGGTTGCATCCACATCACGTTAATTAAAGAGAGAACAAAATTATATCCACAGTACCGCTATGGTTAATGAATGCTGTCTTAGTTTTAAGAATTTTATAATACATGGGATTCTATAATTTTTCGGATCGTTTCCTTGATTGTTGTTTTAGAGGCTGTCGACATGATTTTCTTATACCTAATTTTGCACTAAATCCTCCAATTTAAACCCATTAGAAGTATTAACAGATATTCTCAATACCAAAATTATAAAATTAAGTACATCTAAAGCGAATATACAAGAAAAAAACTTAAAATTCATAACATTCGTCTATATTTAAACAAAAAATAGTGTTCGGTGCGAAAATAGGTCAGTGCAGTTGTGTGCGCGTTTTCAAATATAAAAAAATGAACTGAAAATATATGAAATTTAAAAAAAAAATCTGAACATTATAACCCCGATCCAGAGAAAAAAAATGCTAAGGAAACTAACAATGAAATATTATGTTGGATTATTATATTATCGGCCAACCATGACCAGTGAATAACTTTTTCGCTCTTTAGGTAATCGGCTGCGGTTTCGAATTCTGCCTGTGGCATGGATATTTTGTGAATGTTTTTATGTGGTACATGCATTTCATTGCCTGATGTAAAACCATCTTATTGGAGGCAAGAAATGACAAAGCAGAATTCCATTTTCATCCTGTTTAGTCTACGAATGATCAAAAATATTATCTATCCGAAATACTCTTGTAAGAAAGAGTCACAAACTTCGTGTGAATGGGATCTACTCATATCTTTAAAGAATTCTTAGATGTTTTATCATTCACAAAAATTGTATGAACAAAAATCTTATAGTCCTTATAAGGACTGGCTTAAAGGGGCGAAGCAAGAATGCTTTTCATCTTCCCCGTTATCTGTAGAGGACAGTGTAGGGATAAGGTGTTATTGAGCTATTAAAGCTCTGATCATGGCAGGAGGGTAACAGCAATATCCGAAATTGTTCATACTTCCATAATGTATATTATAACTATCTAAAAAAATAAAAGGTGTCTGAAAATATTATATAATAAATAAAAAAGCAAAATAAATAAATAATATAATAAATAAAAAAGCAAAAATAAATAAATAATATAATAAATAAAAAAGCAAAATAAATAAATAATATAATAAATAAAAAAGCAAAATAAATAAATACTTTATTTATTTAGTTTGCTTTTTCTTTTTATTATCTATCCGAAATACTCTTGTATGAAAGAGTCACAAACTTCGTGTGAATGGGATCTACTCGTATCTTTAAAGAGCAATTGATTTTATCTTCACAAAAATTTATAGTCCTTATATAAGGACTGGCTTAAAGGGGCAAAGCAAGAATGCTTTCCATCTTCCCCGTTATCTGTAGAGGTCAGTGTAGGGATAAGTCAGTGTTATTGAGCTATTAAAGCTCTGATCATGGCAGGAGGGTGGCAGCAATAGCTGAGCCTCAGTTAGGACTTCATTTGCTACAGTATTGACATTCATTACCCTCTAAGGGTTCTTATAAGAACTGGGCGATGGACTGAGTCCTTGACTCTTTATCCTGTCATCTCAATGATATATAAGAACTGGGCGATGGTCTGAGCCCTTGACTCTTTATTCTGTCATCTCAATGAAGTAAATCTGTGTGGATAGAGTGTTGTTGAGCTAAGAAGCTTTAGTCATGGCTGGGTAACGGCAATAAATATCCTGTCATCTCAATGAAGTAAATATGTGTGGATGGAGTGTTGTTGAGCTAAGAAGCTCTAGTCATGGCTGGGTAACGGCAATATCCTGTCATCTCAATGAAGTAAATCTGTGTGGATGGAGTGTTGTTGAGCTAAGAAGCTCTAGTCATGGCTGGGTAACGGCAATAGCCGAGCCTCAGTTAAAACTTCATTGGCTACAGCGTTGCCATTTGTTATCCTGCAAGTCCTAAGAAGGATAGGACTTTTTTCCCTTCCGGAAGATATAATCCCCTCTAAGGGTTCTTAAATGAACTGGGCGATGGACTGAGTCCTTGACTCTTTATCCCGTCATCTGAATGAAGAAAATCTGTGTGGATGGGGTGTTATTGAGCTAAAAGCTCTAGTCTTGGCTGGGTAACGTCAATAGCCTAGCCTCAGTTAAAACTTCATTGGCTACAGCATTGCCATCCGCTGCCCTGGAAGCCCTAAAAAGGACTGAGATGTTTAGATATTAGTAATAAACCCCCTCCCCTCTAAGGGTCCTTATCATTATAAGGACTGGCTTAAAGGGGCAAAGCAAGAATACTTTTCATCTTCCCGTTATCTGTAGAGGACAGTGTAGGGATAAGGTGTTATTGAGCTATTACAGCTCTGATCATGGTAAGAAGGTAACAGCAATAGCCGAGCCTCAGTTAGAACTTCATTGGCTGCAGCATTGCCATCCATTACCCTCCAAGGGTATTGGATTGAAAGAATCCTTTTTCCCCTCTAAGGGTCCCTATCCTTATAAGGACTGGCTTAAAGGGGCAAAGCAAGAATACTTTTCATCTTCCCCGTTATCTGTAGAGGACAGTGTAGGGATAAGGTGTTATTGAGCCATTAAAGCTCTTATCATGGCAGGAGGGTAACAGCAATAGCCGAACCTCAGTTAGAACTTCATTGGCTACAGATTGCTATACATTACCCTCCAAGGGTATGGATATGGATATCAATCCAACTCTTCCCATCCCCCCTCTAAGGGTCCTTAAAAGGACTGGCTTGAAGGAGCGAAGCAAGAATGCGTTTCATCTTCCCCGTTATCTGTAGAGGACAGTGTAGGGATAAGGTGTTATTGAGCTATTAAAGCTCTGATCATGGTAGGAGGGTAACAGCAATAGCCGAGCCTCAGTTAGAACTTCATTAGCTACAGCATTGCCATCCATTACCCTCCAAGGGTATTATTAATCACCGCATCTCACGGTCGATTAATCTTCCCTCGTCCTTATAAGGACTGGCTTAAAGGGGCGAAGCAAGAATGCTTTTCATATTCCCCGTTGTCTGTAGTGGGCAGTGTAGGGATAAGGTCATTGAGCTATTATTAAAGCTCTGATCATGGCAGGAGGGTAACAGCAATAGCCGAGCCTCAGTTAGAGCTTCATTAGCTACAGCATTGCTACCCATTAATCTCCAAGGGTATTGGATTGAATGAATCAATCATCAATCACCGCATCTCACGCATATCAATCTTCCCTCGTATTAATCACCGCACTAATATATATTATAACTATCTAAATAAATAAAAGGTGTCTGAAAATATATAATAAATAAAAAATCAAAATAAATAAATCATTTCGTAAATAAATTGTAATTAATAGTGCATTTTTATTTCAATTAAATAAATTAAGAATTTTATAATTAATCTTTGTACATCAGTTTAGTTTCATTCTGTGCAAATCTAATTTGTCTTAGTATTTTAGAACTTCAGCACAGAGCCTATTTTGTCTACAATAACACAAAGAACAAATTTGATACATGACGATTGTTGCTTTTGTTGATATATTTTAAAAATTGTGCTATAGTTTGGCTCACAAACCTGTGATCATAGAGAGCTTAAGAAATAACAGTGGATTTGGATTACCAAGACATTACAATAGCTTGCGCATACACAAAATAAATAAATAAATAAAAAACTACTGAGAAGCCATTCACAGGCATACCGACATTTTTGGAACAGTATTTTTTCACAATGGCAACACATACTACGGTGAACTCCCACCGGCGTAGTGAAAGCAACAATCTCCTAGAAACTGAATCGCATTGCTGAATGTATATGTCTTGATGTTTACAATACAAAATGAATTCAGCATTGATGTAAAACTTCCGAGAGCAAAACTGTGTACAAAGGTAGTCGGTAACCTTTTTAACCTACGTGAGGAGAATTCCTACAATCGTATTCTACTTTCACAAGCAATAGAAGACACACTTTTCTTATATATTTTGTTTACTAATGGAAAATATTTTCTCCATCCACATATGAAGAAAGGTATAAACTACCGTTCTACCACTAAACATCATATTGTTAGGATTTTTATAATTGGAAATATTTGAATTTTAAAAGAATTTGAAATTATAATAAAAATGTTTTAAATCGTGGACTTTACTACCGTTTTGTTACCAAAAATGTGTTAAGAAACAATTAAACTATTCTATTATTACAGTGTTTTAATTAACAAATGATATCATTCTAATTTTAAAACTGTAATTTACTTTTTTTAATTTATTATTTTCGAAAGTTTTTACACACAGGTTAACTCTTACATGAATTGGTTGAAGGACAAAGATCTAAACCACCGAAGTCTTTGGGATGAACTAAATTGTGTTGTAGATGGAAAGGTAACCAGAGTGTAAATAACTGTGCGCGTTCTGATGCTCCTACAATTTGTGTGCCTGTCCTTGATTTTGAAAATCAAAGCTCAGATTGCTTCAAATTTTGAAGCAAAGCTCAGAGAAAATCATCGAATCCTTAATCTCTTCAAAAATTTCAAATGCTCGGAAGAAAATAGTCAAAAAATAGCAAGAAAAGAACAAAGAGGAACTCAAATGCACACAAATGTAGAACCCCAAACTACCAAATTGACGTTTTCTCCCTTTTTCTTCCTTTCATACCGGAGAAGGTAGAAGTAATGCTCGAAAAAAAGGGAAACTAGAACTTTACTCGTCTATCTTCTGTCCTCTCTAAGAAAAAAAAACACTCTTCAAAAATATTAATTAACTCAAATTTGAAATTTCTCATAATTTTATGTTAAGAAGGGTTTGCAATTATGCTCGTAGATATTACATTCTGCGCAACATTCATATAACTATTTAAAAAGAAAAAAAACTTCAGTTTCTAAAAAGTAACACACCCAGTTGAAGTACGTTTTCTAGGAATATATACGGCAAGGACAGTGTTGTAGCTAGAGCTTTTGCCCTCGCTCTCAATACACATCAAAAATACTAAAAAAATCAAAACGACGTATAGGGAAATAAACTAAAACTATGTTTATTTTTGAAGTAAAACAACATTCTAAAATGTTATTTTTCTTGATTTTCTATTAGCAAAATCGTCGATGACATTGGCGAAGTCTATTTCATAGTAATGTAGGTAATTCTTAATAAATTTTATTTAGAAAAACTCCTCTCACAACTAGCAACACTTACAGCAATTGTGCAAAAATTCGCAGTAGTATTACAATATCCGGAATAGAATTAACTGTATAAAAGTTCAAAAAGGTTCAAAGTGCCACCCAGGGAGGACCTCCCCCACCCCTAGCTACGCCTCTGTGCAAGGAATAAATAAAATAAAAATAAAATAATAATAATCGTTCAATCGGCAATTATTTTTTTCAATTAATCTTTGGCAAAAGAGAAATCATAAATGCTTAATAATATTGCTTAATGTAAAATGTTCCTTTATAAAGCATCACTCTGTGAGAGTAAACGAACACTGCAAGAATAAAGAAATATTTTGAATTCATGACGGAGTCAAATAATGCAATTATATCCCAGGGTTTTACATGCTAAAACATGACAACAAAGAAAGTTACTCAGGAGAGCAAAAAGAGAGAAAATGAAGGCGGAAATCACGTAATGAGGGAGTGCTAGGATGTGTAGATAATTACAATCTGCTTGCTATTCAAAGATCCACAAAGGCATTCAGTTCATCCCAACTACAGCGGCAGTTGCATTTAGACGGAATAAAACAGTAGAACATAAAAGCAAACAAAGTTATGTCGCTGAAAAGAAAGGCCATGAATATTATGTGACAA
Organism: Typopeltis vanoorti; assembly: GCF_054136105.1. Lineage (NCBI taxonomy): Eukaryota > Metazoa > Arthropoda > Arachnida > Uropygi > Thelyphonidae > Typopeltis > Typopeltis vanoorti. The sequence goes on from NC_143553.1 coordinate 120,430,552, forward strand.
AAAGGAGTGGCTGATGAGAAAGAGCATTATATAATGAAGAAGTGCCGAAAGACTTACATAATTCACTCTGGTCATCTGTTTAGATTTACAGACACATTCAGCTCCTTTCAAGGACAACGGCGTTATATTTTTTATCATTAAATTCAGCCATGTAAAGAAGTATATTTAAACGACTTCTGAAAAGAATAATTTAAGAAGTAAGTTAAATGAATTTTCAATTAAAAATGCTTTCGTTTGGAATTTGAACAAATAATGACGACAAAACATTTGTGAGAGCTCTGATCAAATTGTTTCTTAACCTCGTTTTGTTACCAATAAAATGTGGTAATACTCTTGTATTTGAATATAAATAAACAGATATGCAACGTTTCATTTCTTAGGATAATCATTAACTCCTATCTCTTCTAAAAAAAAAAAAAACATCAAATACTCAGAGCAAAAAAATAATTACTAGTAAAAGGAACCCTCTATGAAAAAAAAAAAAAAAAAGACTAGATTTCCCATCCTCTCTCCACTACAGAAACATGGAGACAAACAAAACGTGAATCGTTCTTATGTACTCTACAAAAAAAAAAAAAAAAAAAAAGCATCTCCACTACCATCAACAAAAATAGAAACATCACCCCAAACTTTATGTCTGCCTTTAGCCAATGTCACCCATATCATGTCAGACTTTTGTAGATCATCCCTCCACCTTGATCGTTGCGACATTTTCCTCTCTTTCTTTCCATTAGTATCCGCTCAGTGCTTTATATGCTTACTTTTCGTCTTGCAGTATACTAATATGGCCAGCCCATCTCCACCTATATGCTTCGTACCACTTCACAATATCTTCAACTCTAGTTATCTCTCTGTAATGCTATTACTTCTTATTCCTATCTTATTTCTCATTTCAAGAAAGGTTTACGGCTAAAATGATACATAGAACACAGCAATTTATTAGTCGTTACCTAAATAAATAAATTGCACTGGCTAGTAAAAATAATCTGTTGTAAAAAGTATTAAATTAGGTATTTGTTTATTTATTTATACCATATAAACTATAATGATATTTCTTTTCAGCACAACCTGCAGTCTGACACCATTACTTACGTCCATAGTTCACAAAACCCTGGGCTGTGTCTGTTGATCCCTTGCAGTTATCTTTCGTAGAACCGTTTTCTGCTGCCACGTTTTCAGATTTTTTGCTTGTAAATAACAAATTGTGATTTTGCGTATAATTATTTTATTATTCCATTCCTAGTGCTTAAGTTATAAAAACGATTGTAAATTTTAAGTATAATAGCTAATACAGAACGAGCATCACCTTTTTCAATGGTCAACAACTTAGGTGTGTTTAATATACGCAAGTAGGGCAAATTCAGGATTCAGAATTTGCCTGAATTCTGTTCGGGCGTAATTTTCGGAAGTTCGGAAAGTAACTTTCTGAACGGGAGGTTACTTTCGTTCTGAAGTAATTTTTTCTTCTTAACTTTATCACTCCTGGTCTCTTCTCGTTCCTTTAAAATGGTATTTTTACTGCACACACAATTCACAATACCTTTCACCCCAAAATTATCGACTAATCCACTTAATCCACAAGTTACATGCTCAGGCAATTTAATAATATATTTCACACATATTGGAAGATTAGCGCTGTTATGAGTGCAATTTTTAGTATTATAATTTGCTTTCACAATTTTTTTCAAGATAACCTGATTTTGGTTGTTTTGCTACTTTTCAAGTCTGGTCACGTGTTTTAAATTTGTATTATTATTCAACTTTTCTTTAATTGTTCTATTCCTTGCCTACATCAGGACATTATCACATAATTAGCAAGGTTCAATTACCTTATCAGAGACGACAAATATAGCAAGGAACTATTAAATGGCTTGCCGAGCGTGAGCTTAACGTATCCGTTATGCTCAGTGCATGCCAGAAAGTACGAATAAATTTCGGTCACAAAACATGTTATAAAACTTGTTTTGTGACCGAATGAGCATGTACGCTTTAACGAAATTTTCATTGTTATTCTAGAGAACACCTAGTCAATTAAAATAAATAAATTAATTAAAACAAATAAAATAAATGACTAGAATACCTATTCCTATCCTATCCCCATGGCTTTAACAGTCCTTTAAGGCCAACAACCTTCACGCTTGGATTTCGAGTACCGAAGTACGAGGATAGGATGGTCATTCCTATGCCTCTACCTTTTCCTGGATGTATCCCTGTGTGTTTACGGGTCTGTTTGCCTGCTTGCGGGATGAAATACCCCACATAAACTGGCAGAAAAAAAACCTGCTGTCCACGCCCAAGACTGGCTAACTTGGTTATGGCAGATCCTTTAGCTCCTCACGTCGTCGACGGTAATCGAGCCTAGGACACTCCTTCCCCAGGCATATGGTTGCGAAGCGCAAAGCCACTAGACTAACAGCGCGCACACTAGAATACCTCGCCAATTAAAACATTTTAATTGACTAGGTGTTCTAGGAATAACAGATATGTTTTACCAAAAATATCGGTTATTCTATATAATACACAAGAAACAAGAAAGAGAATAGAAGGAAAGAATATGGAAAAAATGGAAAAGAGCGAAAAATATGTGATGGAGCTTATTCTTGACACCGCTTTCTCTTGAAAGCAATTAGATTTAACACAGTAAGTGAAACTGGATTGCTGCGGCAGAATGAGCACTTGCGAAAATTAGGCGCATTAACGACATCCAGTCGTTAGGGCAGACTGCTCTCAATCCTCAATTAATGTACCTTCGTGAGAATGGAAGTTGTTAATTAACTATAAAAGTAGCCAAAGTTCTGTCATTAAGAGACTTTGCACAGCGAAAAATTTGTGGAAGGCCGAATAATCCTCCAATCACATACCATAATTAGTGACAGAAGTGGTTTTCCTCCTGCTCATCAAACAATCCAAAGCACATGTTGGCCCTGGTATTTGATATTTATACAATATACAGTAGTATTACGACTGAAGAGAAACTTATTTTCTAGAATACATGATTTTTTATTCTCCTGAAAGAATCTCTTTTTCAGAGATTAAATTCGGTTTACACTGGTACGAATTATCTTTACATGATTCTCAAAAATCCGTTCAAATATCAATGAATATGAATTCTCAATTACAGGAAATCCTACTTGTAAAACAGCGCGATGATATCAACTGCATTATTGCAATTGAAATCGTTTGGAATTCTAGTCTCAAAAGATTAAATTAATATTTATATTCGCTGAATATTAGCATTCTTTATACTGTATAAATGATTGCTTTCTACGTGGCTGAAAAAGTGACCTGTTGGCTTATATTGCATGTATCATTTTCCTTTCTTTTGGTTTCGTATTGTAATTGATTATAGGCTTTATTTGAACATGAATTAATCTGATTAATTCTAATTTATCCGGCTTGATGTATTCCATGGAATTTCGATGAAAAGGGGAATTTTTTTTAACAAATTTACATGCTTATAAGTGGTAGATTTAAACAAAATTGCCACCTTCAGAGCTTATAATAATTATATCATTAATATCATTATAATGAATAAATATTAATAAGAATGCATAATAATGCATTCTTATTAATATAAAACACTTCCTCCCCTTGGTTACAGATAGCTACCTTAAATGGGTAAAACATATACAATACCTACATACTAAACTACGCATCATACTTATTAACGAAGGTATTTGCGAATTGCTACTCAGGTGCAGTATAATAGTCTGCGTAAACACATCAAGCAGCCTTGTAACGAAATTATAAATCTAACCTAGGAAAATTGTTTTAACAGTGACTTGAAGCTCTGATATACAACAGCAACGAATAACTGAACCGCTTCATAGTGTTACTAAGGGATTACTTCAACAATATGGCACTGATGTTCCTACAGCAACATCAGTGCCATATTATCGCATAACATCACCCACAGCAACTCTTTACATCCCCTCCTGGACCTTCAACAACTCATAGAGTTCTGCAGTGAGAGCATATCTTATATCCACACTACTCAACAACCTACCACAAAATTTAAAACATATAGACAGTTACAGACCATTAAAACACAACTGTGGAAACTATACTAATACAGTTAATATAGCCTTAGCACCTATATACATATCACAATTTACCAGCATCCATAAAAGGAACCAAACAACATAAGTGTATGCTGATCCCATTCTCTTCATAGAAGCTAACCCCTAGCTTCGAAGTAGGTGGGATTAGCCCACCTCTGCATGGCTTAATCAACTAATACTCATAATCACTATTATCATAGTTAATATTAATATTGGTATTAATTTACTAACATTGAACACTGAACTCATCGAACAGACTGCAAATGCGTTAGCCATATAACTGTAAATAGCCTGAATGATAATAATGTTTTCTCTGTGAAATGTACAATTATATAAAATTATTATTATTATTATTATTACAAATGTTATATATATATGTTTGTACTAGACTAACAATATTATGCGTTAATTGTACGTGCTCTGTACGGTCACATTTTATCAAACTTTGAAAAAAAAAAGTTGTTTTTTAAACATTTTACACGCAATCATATTTCCTTACGTAACTGTCAACTACAGTAGTAATTTATTATTGTTGTATTACACATTATTATAGTAATTATCCTGTTATATCAGTTGCACGTTATGTATATTATTCTTCTTTCACTACGCGTTATTCCTGCTTCATATGCAGGGAATGCGTGTTACTTAGATGCGACTACTTGTTAGTACCACTCCCAACAAACCTATCACCTAGTCTGCCGCCTGGGGGGATATTTTTTTGGCTGTAGAGGCGTATGTTCACGGGGCCGGTTTGTCTGCTTGTGGGATGAAAAACGCCAGATAAACTGGCGAAAACCCTACTGCCCACGCCCAAGACCGGCTAACTTGGCTATGCCTGAGGAAGTTCCTCAAGTTCCTCGCGTCTTCGAGGGGAATCGAACCTGGGACATTCCTTCCCCCAGGCATTTGGTTGTGAAGGGCAAAGCCACTAGGCTAACCGCGCAAGAACACGTTATGTATATTATAATGATATTAATTAGAATCTGTTCTTTAGTCAGATGAAATAATATGTATATTGCTTTTACATTATATGTAGGTAATTTATTTGAGCAGTCAATGATTTTATGTGTTTACGAGTCTCACTTTCACCTGAATGGAGCTGTGAATACTCACATTTGACGGATATGGGCTACTCAAAACCTGCGTGCAGTTCATTTCTTTGCATTCACTTAAAGTTAGTGTTTGGTGTGGGTTTACAGCATCATTTTTTCACAGTACCATCCTTCTTTAAGGGAATTTCACAGTCGGGCTCTGTGAGCTACTCGGTTATTGCCGAGAGGAATCGCGATACGATAAACAATTCTGTAGTGGTGCTACAGCTCTAGCAGCGTTCACCTGATCTGAACCTCTGTGTTCAGCTCTAGCAGCGTCTGTGAATGGATGCAATCATTTTCCTGCAGGAAGGGGGGGGAACCCTGCACACATCGGTCGATCCGTACAGGAGGTTTTTGAAGAACATTTCAAGGAAGACAGAGTGATCAGCCGTGTGTTTGCCGCTGCATGGCCACCTCGTTCATCTGATCTGAACCTCTGTGACTTCAGGCTCTGGGACTTCTCAAAGACATGCTTTATTGGGATCATCCTGATAACTTGTCAGAGCTGATAAACAGCATAACACAGCATGTGCGCAACAGGCTAATCCCGTCAGCCGCGTTCTGTTTTTAAACACTCAGCGCAAAGGGTGGAATTTGTGGAATACTGGGAAGGGTAGCACATTGTACAGTACAGCCCGTGAATGCATAATGGACGTGAATAGGAATTTATTATTTATGCTTGGTCCCTTTACTCCTTCTTACACAAGCAGAAAAATTACTATAACTACATTCGCACAATGTATTGCTGCAAAGTGTCGCAGCATTTGGATCACTGGGTGGCGCTCCACAAGGCCTTAAATAGGCAAACTTTAATTTTGGTCACCCTGTACATTACAGTAGTATTTCACTTTACAAATTATTGCGAAAAGCAGGTTTTCGCATAATACCAGGTTTTCGATGATAATAAAACTATATGAGGAGTTATGTGGAGGCGATGTAATCGCATTGACTTCGAACTAGCGATGTTATGAAGAAAGTGGGATTAACCGATATTATTTATGGATAGTGCAAGTCAACCATAACTAGTATATGCTAATCCGTTGCTTGTTGTACTTTATGTCTTTTGAATTCTGGATTATGTCGATATAGTTTGTAGTTCTTGTTTTAAAAACCTTCAAGAGTTGAGGTGTTTTATATTGTGTGGTAGGTTTTTGAGCAGTGTGGGTGTCAGTTGCTCTCTTACAAATAGCACATCAATAGGTCGTTTTCGTTCTTTTTTTTTGGTGATTCTCACCCACCCAAGGCTGTAAACCGGCATGAACTGTATTGTGGGCGTATTGAAGTCTGTTTTAAAATTCATTTTTGTGTTTTTTAATTGTTTTTTTGACATAGTCCGGAAACTCTGGTCTAGAGACCAAACATGGATCTTTCTTCATGCCTAACTCGAACATGGAGCGATAAATTGCCTGTTTCGCTGCCGATTTTAATTATTTCAATAACAATAAGCGTTACTAATAATATTTCTTAAAAATAATGCATAACATCGTTTTTATTTTTATTCTTCGAAGTTTGTGAATAGCTTGGAGAATGTTAGGTGTGTAAAACATCGTTGATACCATTCTTGTATTTAATGTCGATAACTTTGACAGACGACTCTTTGTACTACTTATGTAGGCTCTTCTACCTTATCTCCGTATCGATTCACAAATTCCTTAATATGTGAGTTTTTCTTTCCACTTTATCACTATGCTTTACAGAATCTGGAAAGTGAAGTGATTATGCAAAGTGCGTAAGTAACCATGATTATCTCTATGACCCGTAGACTAGATTTGCGTTGAAGTAGCGAGATTAAATTGGGTGTGCAGCAATATGGCAGTGGCAGTCATTATTGATATTATTCTTATTTTTTTATTTCATTCGATTTCCTCAGGCTTTAGTAGTTCGAAAAGCGATAAAAATAGAATGCTTGTTTTATTTAGATTGCCAGTTATCATCTACTTGTGGTGAAGGTCAATGTGACCTTGACATTAAATAGATGATAAAGATGACTTAATACCGTCCACATAGGTAATCCCTAAATTTGTTTTCTCTTTGTTGATGAGGAATTATACGACATACTGTAGACACGTGAGAATTTTACCTAAATGCACGTCATTACTAGATTGTTAGTACTTATTATCAACAGAAGTGCGGTGCACTTATTAAATATATGATGAAGTCACATAAATTAATTCTTAATGAAATTCATCTAAATGTTTATTATATGATGTCTTCATATCTACTAAGACTACTAATGAATGCCATTTAAGTGTCTTACGTAAGTGAATAAGGAAGAAATATTAACATATTAAAGGCTAGGAAGGTAGTCCATGAGATGCTTAAGCGATGGTTATATCAATGTTAATAATAAATTCTACCTTGAATGACTTAAAAGGTCATTCGTATCTGATCATTCACAGCTGATGAAATTGAGAATTGGGGCGAACTTTTTCCTCATATTCTTATGCATAGGAAGCAGATTGCTCAAGTACACACTGAGATTAGATAAAATAATGGCTCAATGCTGCTATTTAATTTTAACAAGACCAGTGTATATATATATATATATATATATATATATATAGAGAGAGAGAGAGAGAGAGAGAGAGAGAGAGAGAGAGAGAGAGAGGAGAGAGAGAGAGAGAGAGAGAGAGAGAGAGAGAGTACAGCAGGAAACAGCCTTCATTTCTATATATTATAATCTGAAATAGTGTGAGCTTTATGATAGATTTTTCTTGCACCTATTGGATGAAAAACCCGAGTTTCCAGAAGAAAAGCCAATTTCTTTGTTAGAGATCGATTAACTCAGCAGCGGGTCGAAGAAAGTCTTAGAAACGTTCCTCTAAGTGACTAGAATCGAGTTCAGAACAGTCGTTCTTTGTTCCTTGCCTTAGGGATGTAAATGATATTTCCACAGGACTATACTTACACTTTGCAGGACTAAATTTCATTTAAGGTAAATTGGAAATCTCGGACTGCGGAAGGAAAACCATTAGTATACTCTTAAGTGAAACATTGAAGTGCAGATTTAATTTCTTCTTCAACTATACTGTTTCATTCATTCATGGCTTCTGTAGTAATTATATCTTTTCTACGGTAATTAGATTGGAGACTTAGAAAGCACAGTCATTCATCGATCAATTTAAGATGAACTACCACGGGATTCTGTGTGAAGCAAGTTTCATTGCGTGTGCTAGTTTAGTATACCCAACACGCATGCAATGTGAAGCGACGTTAAATATGCCACCTTGTTTGTCTACAGTGTTAATTAAACATTCAATCAAGTTGTAATATAAACAGCTCGTCGTCATGGGTTGCCTCAGATTCATCACAACATCGTTTGCCACTTGTCAACATCTGTCCTCAAGTAATTAACTGCAAACAACCGATGTATGCAGATCGTTTATAATGCGGAGAACGTTCACAAACTAATATAATAGTAATTGAACTCAATTTGAAATTCCAAGTCAAGTAGCATATGTTAAAAAAGAAAGTTAAGTTAATCAATAAATGGCATTCATTTTATTTGCAATTAACATTATTTATTAAATTATCATATAGTTTACATTCTTTAAAAGTATAATACATTTCAACATCTTTTTAATAAATATAGATTGAACTTATTTAATGCGCAATTATTTCAAATACTATGAAGGAAAGTGATCAAATACACCCAGAGTGTAACACATGGCAATGCTGTAGTCAATGAAGTTTTAACTGAGGCTCGGCTATTGCCGTTACCCCGCCAAACATTTTCTTCAATCAGATGAAGGGATAAAGAGTCAAGGACTCGGTCCATCTCCCAAAAAATAAAAATAAATAAATACTATGAATTTCACATTTATTTGAAATTATTGTACTTTTCCTTATTAAGCAATTATTTAATAATTCAATAAGGATTAAAATTGTATTTTTTATTTTAACTTCATTATTAAAATTAATGAAGACGTTTCTTCACCCCTGAACAGCTGCTAACATTATACAAATCACAAATCCGCTCATCTATTGAATACTGCTCCCACAGATGAGGTGGGGCCCCTAAAAGCGCTCTCAAAATGCTTGACTCAATATAGAGGAAATCAATTAGACTTATTAATGACCCATCCCTTACCAACTGTCTCTCCCCCACTTTCTCACAGAAGACTTACTGCAGAAGTAATATGTATATTCTACAAATATTTCCATGAGAAATGCTCATCTGAAATAACATCAATAATTTCTCCACTAGGTACTAAGCTCGTTGGAACAAGTGCAGATGCTGCTCAACATCCCTTCACAGTACACCTAGAAACAAACAGAACAACTTTCTTTTTTTTCTCCTTCATCTCTGCAACTCCTGCACTATGCAATAGTCTCCCACCTGCTGTGTTTCCCAAGGAACACAATTTACAGCCATTTAAATCAAATGTAAACAAGTTCCTCCTTTCCGGACCCACTACTCATACACGGTACTAATGTACTATAGGTTGACCGACCAACCTTTTGTGAATGGGCACAACATAAAAAAAAAAACCTTAAGCACACAAGAAATGACCAGCAACCATTCATCACTGAATCGGAACAAACGCTCATGTGTAGCTTACCTCGAAAACTACAAAGCAGGCTTTCACTGGAATTTGATTACTACAAAGAAACAAGAACTGTCGTGAGATTCATAGCGTTGTGGAATCCAACTGTGCCCTGCTCTGATTGCCGACGATGATACACTTCAGCTGAAAGAGAACTAAAAGTGATACTGAACTGTATTGTAATATTGACTCTTACTAAAAGGACAAATCCTTTCTACCCCTGATGTATCTTTTGCCTCCTTTCTATTCCTATTAGCGAAAGGAAAATCCTTATTTTCTCTCTATAACACATATTCTCATAATATGTGAATATTCCTTTTTGTTGTCTATCTTCCAATATATATTTTATGAAGTTAAATAAAAATCACTCTCTCAAATAGTTAAAATAAATACTTACATATTAATATTATGTAATCGTAAAAATGTTTAAATAAAACGGCGTATTCCAAAAGAATGTTCAACACATTTTTTTAAACGAAACACTCATTAGCAATGAATTTTAATAAGGCGAAAAAACATACTTGCAAGTTTTTCTTTTTATCTGTTATAAATTTCTTCATCCACCGTCAGTGTACAATGATTACACGATACGCGTCCTAAATAGAGTTAAAATGGAAAAAAAAAAAAAAAAGACAGATGATTGACAAGCGCCGTACATGGCATGTGATTTTACGCATATGCGACTTCTAATCTGAGCTAATAAAAGAGCATTCTGGACCCATCGGTTTGTGGAATTCACTGGCGTTATCATAAAAACTAAAATATATCTAGAATCTAAATCATGCAACACGTTTCTGAAAAAAATGATTAATTTAACATGAAATTTTCATTCTGTGGCAACTAAATTCAATATATGCACAAAAATTAAAAGCATATTGAGTTACAACGTGTTTTTTGCTAAGACATCTGTATATCTTTATTTATTTACACACTTACTATTATATCTTTATTTATTTACACACTTACTATTATATCTTTATTTATTTACACACTTACTATTATATCTTTATTTATTTACACACTTACTATTATATCTTTATTTATTTACACAATTACGTCTTATTTTTCTTCAGCAGCTTCTCCCAATTAAGTGGTGTCACTGTTGATGATGAGTCTCCTCCACATCCTCCTGTCTTGGGCTGTCACCACATCCAAGTTCTTCATCCTCAAGTCCTCTTCTACAAGCTCCCACCATCTATTTTTTTGGCCGCCCACATTTCCTCCTTCCTTTCACATCCATCTGCATGACCCTTCTTCCCACATATTCGCCCTCCCTCCTCATCACATGACCAAACCATCTAAACCTTGCCTACTGTATCTTCGCTCCTAAGTTCGTAACTTTCACTGTCCCCCTCACATAGTCATTTCTCAGACGATCCTTTCTGGTCACCCCGCACAACTACCTAAGCATTCTCATCTCTACTACTTCTATCCTGCTGATGTTATTTTCCCTCAGGGCCACAGTTTCTATAGCATACGTCATAGCTGGCCTCACTACTGTCCTATAGATTTTACCTTTCAGATTGATCGGCACCTTCTTATCGCATAACGCTCCAGCCATTTCCCTCCAGTTCCTCCAACCCGCTTGTATCCTGCATTCCACTTCCTCCTCCTTCTTCTTCTTCCACTGATGAACCTAAGTATCTAAAGTCCCTCACCTTCCTGATGACATTTCTTTCCAGCTCCAGATCTGTCTCCTGGCCGCCACACACTGTGCAACACATATACTATGTCTCACTTCTGCTCAGTCTCATACCTCTCTCTTACATTACTTTTCTACAGCTTTCCAGTTTAGTTCCCGCTTCTTCTCTTGAATCTGCACAAAGCAAGATGTCATCTGCATACAGCATTGTCCAAGCATCTTCTCTCACCTCCTCCGTCACCACTTCCATCACAATGTTAAATAGAAACAGACTTAATGCTGACCCTTGATGCAAGCCAACTGTTACTTGAAAATTTTCTGTCTGTCCCAGACATGTCCGAACACTTGTCTTCACATTTCAATACATCTCCCTCACCAACCTGACATATTTCTCTGGAACCTTCTTCTCCCTTAGACACCTCCAAACTTCTTGCCTTGGCACTCTATCGTATGCTTTGTCCAGATCAATAAATCCCAGATGCGGCTCCCGTTGTTTCTCTCGAAACTTTTCCATCATCAGCCTAACCCAAAGATAGCATCTGTTGTTGATCTACCAGGCATGAAGCCAAATTGTTCCTTTGCAATCTCCACCTCCTTCCTCATTCGTCCATCAAGAACCCTTTCTAGGATTTTCATTGTGTGGGACATCTACTTTATTCCTCTGTAATTTTTCCAGTCTTGTGCATCCCCTTTACCCTTGTAGAAGGGGATAAGAGTACTCTTCCTCCATTCCTCCGGTATACTTTCCTGTTGGAAAACTTTCAGGAACAGGTCCCACAGCAGGTCAATTCCCTCTTCCCCCAGTGCCTTCCATGCCTCCACTGGAATCCTGTCGGGGCCCACCGATTTTCCATTTCTCATTCTCTTCATGGACTCCTTCACTTCCACTCTATTGATGTTCTGCACCATCCGTTCAGAAGGCTGCCCATCTTCTCTGTGAATCCTTGCATTTTCTTCATTCAAAGTTCCTCAAGTGTATATTCTCCATCTGTTTCTTATGTCCACATCTCTCCATAATACTATTCTTTCAGCATCTTTGATCTGCCTCACATGTAAGAGGTCTTTTGCTGCTTTATTTGTACATTTCGCTAGTTGGTAAATTTTTCTATGTCCTTCCTTTGTTTCTAATTGATCATACAGATCTTGGTATGCCATGGCCTTCACCTATGCTACAACTCTCTTGGCTTCTTGCTTTCTCTCTCTCTCTCTGTATACCTCTCTGTTCTCTTCCTCTCTTGACTCATCCCACTTCTGCTTTGCCTTCCTCTTAGCTGTCAATGCCACTTGTACATTATTATTCCACCCCTCCTTCTGCTCTCTAATTTTCCAGATGTCTCACTAAGCATCTCGATTGCACAGCTCTGGATTACTTTTGAATTATGTTTCCACCAATCTTGTGCACTTTCCAGCATCCGAAATACTCTCTCTCACACCCTCTCCCTAAAACCATTCCTCACAATCTCTTCTTTTAAGCGAAACCACTTAATTGTCTTCATCCCATGCCTTCCAGAGGTTCTTATCTTCGATCTTATTTTAAAGTCTGCGCACAGCAGTCAGTGTTGCTGTGCTACTTGATCTGTTAGAATTACTTTACAATTTTTCACAACCTTAAGATATTTTCTTCTAGTCAAAATATAGTCACTTTGTGAACTGTTGTTACCACTCCTAAATGTTATCAAATGTTCTTTCCTCTTGTAGAAAACAGCTCACAATTGCCAGATCAAACGCTACTGCAAAGTCCACAACCCTCTCTCTCCTTCCTGGTTCATCATTCCCACTCCGTGGCCACCATGCTCCATTTCACAGTCTCTATTCTGTCTCCCTATGTATTAACCACACCCGCCCTTGATGCGGTAGCCCTCGTCCACTTCTCGCAGCTGTATGGCGATGTGGCTGCGAGTCGCTTAAGGGGTACGCCCTAGCCCTTATATCATTTTCTCTTTGACTCATATCATAGCTAGAGCTGGTAGTGAAGTTTTACGACCGAACGCCTTTCCTGACATCAACCCTCGCCATTTATCCGGGCTTGGGACTGGCACCTATTGAGGCTAGCTTGCCTCCTTCGGTGGATGCATAAGACGAAATGACTTACAAGACAGGAAAGATTCACCCCTAGCCCTAGAATACTCTAATAGCATCAGGGGGAAGGAGCGAGGAGAGGAGAAAGAAGCAAAGAAAGAAGGGGAGGGACCAGTATACAGAATAATATAACAGATGTATATTACATGAAGTAAGACATGGTCCAGCATCTGGTACCTCGGGTTTGCCATGCCCGTACTCACTAAAGTGAGCCCTTGAGGTATAACTCAATTACTATTATATTATTATATTATACGATTTTCTAAATCATAAATTAAAATTAAAATTAATTCTTAAAAGAACTGGGAGATGGACTGAGTCCTTGACTCTTTATCCCGTCATATGAATGAAGAAAATCTGTGTGGATGGGTGTTATTGAGCTAAAGGCTCTAGTCATGGCTGGGTAACGGCAGCAGCCGATCCTCAGTTAAAACTTCATTGGCTACAGCATTGCCATTTGTTGCCCTGGAAGTCCTAAAAATGACTCTTATCAAAAGGACTCTTATCTACCAAATTAAAATTAAGTTCTTAAAGTTCTTAAAAGAACTGGGCGATGGACTGAGTCCTTGACTCTTTATCCCGTCATCTGAATGAAGAAAAATTAAATTAAAAATAAATCTCAGAATAAATATACTTATTATATAAGAAATATTTAAAGGTGTATTAAAATTTAAAGAAATATTTGAAGAACATCCAAAAGTAAGTAACCGAACACACTATGTTATTAGTTTTAATTTTTAATTCTTAATTTTTTTTATAAATATAGTATTGTTTAATTTCTTATGTCTGTCAATATGAAAGGTTAAATACTGGATATCTGATTTTCAAATAATATTATATTTTCTTTATGTGCTTTATGTACTTTATGTGCCTCTTCGTTTATTTTATTTTGATTATATTTTGTATGTATGTTCTATTCATTACAATATTACAATTTTAAACATTGTATATTTAAAATTGTAAGTAAACGAAAAAAAACCCTCCTGATATGTATTTTTCTGTAATTGATTTGCTAAAGCTACAGAGTTTAGTTTTTTGTGTTCGTAGCTCAAAAATCAGAAGGAAAAAATCTTTCGAGTGAAATAATTACAGATTCAGGAATACTCTCTGTCAAAATTCTTTTTTTATAAATTAAATTTGAAATCTACTGGGTTCAATTGTCATTCAGATGCATGTGAAAGTTCAGAGCGATTGGAGAATATGGATGGAAAAATAAAGATGCTCAGGATATTGCAGAACCTAAATGCGAACACTGCCATGGGTTATATGGCATATTAGCCCATGTGTTACAAAATGTGCACGGGAATTAGCACCTCCCACCAAGATGTTTAATTTAAGCCTCACTTCTGGTAATGTTCTAATAGAGTGGGAAGATGGGGAATGTTCCAATCAGTATATCAGGAGTGGTGGTTACGTTTTTGGAGAAGTTGGCAAAAATCAGAATTCAGGCCTGGGTGAGCAGAGATATGATATTTTATAAGTGGCAACATGGTTTATGAAGGGGGTCTTGCTTTAGTAACTTATTTACTTACTTCCTATAATAAAGTAACGGTAGAGTTGGATAAAGAAAATCCTTACTCACCAGTACTCGTGGAGTTTGCACAGATATTTGACAGGATTCCACATGGAAGTATGTCTCATAAATTGGAGCAAATATAAATGGATCTGAAGCTGTCGATTTGCATTAAAATGTGACTGATGGAAAGATATCGAAGAGTGGTTTATGGAGGAGTTGAATACAGGGGAAAGCAGGTAACTAATGGTGTACCCCTTGTTAAGTAAAAACTTGGTCCTCTGTTGTTTAATTTATACATCAGTGATATTGGAAATATTTTGATGGGAAATATCCACTTGTTCTCTAATGATGCAAAACTGGGAAGTGCGTTAGTCAAAAAAGATGATATAGAGATCTTGCAAAATTATTTAAATATGCTGGCGGTATGAGTGAAGGTAAATGGCTGCCAGTTTAAAGTAGTCAAGTGTAAGGTGGCATGTACTTTGGGAGGATGAGATTACATGCTGTGTGCTATATTTATTGGATGTACTGAATGAAGTTGACGATGCAAGGGATTTGAGAGGTGATTATGGACAGAGAACTGAAGTTAAGTGGTCATATGGCAAATGTAGCCAAAACAGCACCTCAGATTATATGGTTTTTGAAGAACATACTGACCCGCAGGAATAGGGAAGCTATTATTGCTGTAGTTTATAAGGCGTTAATAAGATTATATATGGATACAGTGCACTGATCTAGTTTCCTAAATTCCTTAATGATGAAGAATTGGTGAAGAGGATCCATACATAATGACAAATTGTTGCAGGACTGTGGAACGCTTCTTATGAGAATAAATTGAAGGTTTGTGGGCTCCAAAAACTACTCTTAGCTAATGGGTAAGAGAAGAGATATGATAGAAGCATATAAATTATTAAAGGGGTTTCGTAAGTTGGCACTGATGAGGTTTTCGGTACAGTATAGGAGAGGATCGAACGAGGTTTCTCTACCTAGTGTAAGAGTGAGGTTATATGATTTTTAACAATGATGTTATGATTAGATTTTTTACTTGGAGGATGGGGAATGGTTGAAATGCGTTACCAATGGCTAGTGTGTCAACATAGGGTCTCCCGCAATGAGTCTTCTGATTCCATGGAGACACCCGTGTATAAAAGTAAAGTAATAAAATAATTTATTACTTTATTATATTATGTGTTCTTTAGCGGAAAGATTTTAATTAGAATTAAGAAATTTAATATTATTTAAGATTTTAATTTTATTATGAAACATAATTTTAATATTTCGTTAATCATATTATTATAGATAATAATAACATGCTCTCCACTATAGACTGATATCTGTTGATCTATTAGTAAACTGAATTTGAAAATCCAAATAAGTATCTTGAAATATTTTTCAGTAAGTACGGTTATCGAAAATATCAAGTTCTCATTCCAACATATGTTTATATATATATATATATATATATATATATATATTCGCATAACATGCGTTTACGTAATGCATCTGTTCTTTAAGGTGACAGGAGACATTCTAACATAACGAAATTTAATATCTCTCGTTGATAGAAATTGAAACCCAGCTATAAATAATATTTATACAAACGAACAATAATATATAAAATTAGATGACTTAATAACATTTTCTTCTAATTTTTGCAATATTCCTTTAAAATTGCCTAATGTTTTATGTATATATTTTCTTAGATACAGTCTTTATAATAAAGGAGTGGAGGTCGATGAATATATAATTTTCTTTGTCATGCAATTCATTATGCGATATTAGTGAATGAAGATTATAGGTCATTTTAAAAATCAAAAGACAAACATTTGTTATATGGTATGTAATTAGAACGCACATTAATTCTTAATTAATTCAGAAGGCTGAATGAAATATCTAAAATAAAAGGGTTTTTCTTTTTGTATTTCATATATCTATAGCAGGCACAGGAATAGAAAAAATACTGAAACCATTGAAATTCGGGACGTTATCTGACAGGAATAAAGTGCAAGGGGGGGGTCTGGAAAGTTCTGATGAATAGCTGGGACAAAAATGATATTAAAGCAAACTGATATAACCCCAAGAGAGAAAATAAGAGGATATTAGCATATAAGAACATAAGATACGTTCAAACCTCTGCTACTAGTATTCTTTTCTTGTTATATTAATTGCTTTTATATATCGTTTTTGTTCTACATGTTTATCAGAAATTTACAGATCGCTCCCCCCTTGTATGATAATTGAACTACTCATTATTTAACGAAGACTTGACTATCGCAGCGCACAGAATGCTGATGGGAATACTTCATCCATCACTCTTATAACTCAAGCGATCTTCATATACTTTTTTCGAATTGAGTGGATATTATTTACCCTGCTACAAGAGGTATCAGGATTTTTTTGTCACGTATTTTGGGCTTTTACTGTTTTACAAAGGACAACATATAAAAGCTTTATGAAATTACTTAGCATCAATTTTAATAAACTCCGATCTAATGCCTAAATAATTTATAACAATTTCCATATTTCAAAAGGAATAACGACTGGTGAGTAAGCTACATTTGTGCATATATAATTAGTATTTTAAGTTTAAAAAAATCCAAATTTCATAAGCCTAGTTTAAAATTATAGAAAATTAAATAAAAAAACCCCACTAAACATTAAAACGTTTGAAGTTTTCGTAACTAGAGACCATTTTTAATCTTTGAATACTAACTACATTGAAGGGTTTTTCATATTTGCTAAACTAAAAATAATACAACGTTGTCATGATAAGGGGAAGGCTAATCGTCTGAATAGAGCTTTATATACGAATTCTAATAGAGAAGAAAGGATAAAATATTTGCTTGAAATTCCTCATAAAATGGTTTCGTATAGTTTAATTTTAGTTCACTGTATTACTTTATACTTATATATAAAGAAGCAACATTATTCTAGAATCTCAGAAGTGTTATTATGTTAGTTGGCGCTATTCTATTTTAATTATAGTTGATTATCTGACTGCCTTTCATCATGAAACTTCTACATAGTAGTTATTCTGGCAATATCCTTTTCTCGGGTAATTATCTACGAACGATGGAGCTGTAATTGCAGCCGATAACGATGAACATCGGTGTTGACTGCGAAGTCATTTTGAATCTCTGGCAATAGACTCTTCCTTAATTCCAGTCGAGGAGAGAAGATGAACTATTCCTATAGACCGAAAAGGATTAATATCAGTTGGAATTGTTCCCAACCAATTAACAGTGTGTATTGTATGCAACATTGTTCAATATTATGTGTAATAGAGGAACAATATAAAATACAAACACTGAGATAGTACAAGAATTTAAAATAACGTGTTTGCATTTCATGTCTTTTATTTCATAATTTTCTGAAATGCTTATGGATGATTAGAATTATTGCAATTTTAAAGTTCTACTTTTTTAAATATATATTTTTCTAATATTTAATAAAATATTAACTCAGATCGATTTTCTATTACATTCTAAAGTATTACTGATTATTCGTAGTGAAAACTGATTTCTAAAATTACAGTTCAGAATTTAAGAGTCAAACAATTGTAAAGAAAAATATATAAATGACTGTTAAATATAACGGATATAAATAAAGTACCATCTGATATATCAAAATATTGATTAAAGTATTCTTATATTAAAAATTAGTTCATATTCGGAGAAATATTGTACCTTACTTCTCTCATATACGAAGTTATCATTAGAACCAGAAAGTTTTAAGAAAATATTAAGGCTTGTTTTGCATAATCAGATATATACGTATAAAATGTTCCATTTCTCTGTAATGCATTTATTGGCCACAATTGCATTGCGCCTCACGTCTTATACTCGACCATTTTTCAACTTAATATACTTTATAGTTATCTTTAGTGCTGCTGCTGTAGATGATGATGATGATGACGGACACAGTTATCGAAATATTAATTCATTTCTATAAAGCAACATGTTGATATGCGTTTCTGTCACCTCGTTACTATATCTTTATGGACACTTTAGCTTAAAATAGGCACGAATACCTCTCATTGTTTTGCATGCAGTACATAAATATTATAGGAATATTAGATAGGATATTTTTCTGTACACTTAATGGAAGTAATGGATGGCGCCTAAGAGATTAAATAATTTTAACATTATTTCATCTCTTAGGCGCCAAGAGAGAGAGAGAGAGAGAGAGAGAGAGAGAGAGAGAGAGATGAAATTATGTTAAAATATCAAACACTGAAACTCACTAAATGTTTTAAAAATCCTCCAAGTGTAAAAATTGAGGAAAACGAATTAAACATAAGTTTACCATATTCAATATTTCATCGTCTATCAATAGGCATCATTAAGGACACAAAATATTATTCACGCGGGAAATATTATTGCATTCTAATCCTGATGTCGCTGTGACAAAATTAAACATTGGCGTAATTAAACTCTTAATTTCATTTCTCTGCAGGGGAAATATTTCCATTAAATGTGCATAATTTGTTTTATTATAAATACTTTAAATGGATTTTCACTATTTTATTCAGAAAGCATAGATGTATAATTTCTTTATTATTTTGTTATTTTACTGAATTTTTGTACAAAGTAGAGACCCCCATAGAGGAGTTCGAAGGATTTCCTCCCTTGAAACAGTCTTTTTATTCCACAAAACACGTTAACCTGCCAGACAATGAATTATAAGAAATAATATCCTGATGACTCTAGTTGCTTAGTCTGTAATCCCAAGGCAACTATTGTATAGTACAGCCTAGCCATACGGAGCAGCTAATTATACAGGGGACGTAATTGGCCGTAGTAGCCTGATTTGTGATAATTTACAAAACACGCTCAGTACTAAAAGCTTGTTTTTGCATCACACACACACACACACACACACACACACACACACACACACACACACACACACACACACACACACACACACACACACACACACACACACACACACACACACACACACACACACACAACACGTTCAGTTTCTCTATAATGCGCATTTACTGTAGCCACATTGCGCATCGCAACTTATATATCGACCAATTTTCAACTTAATATATTTTATAATTATATTATAATTATAAAATATAAAACGCAAAGGGTTCTTCTTTCAAGCTTATCCACATCACCTCTGTATAAAATTGTAATCATTATAGAACGCCTAAGAATATGATCGGTTACTAATATTTTCATTTGCAAGAGAAAGTAAATGCTTTCAAAGGTGTAAACTCATAATTCCATGAAAATTTATGGAAAACATTTCATCAAAATTCATGCACTGTGGTATATGACAATCGAAAGACAATATATTTCTTCCTAAAAATTTCCATGGAGCATATTACGAATATTCACAAGGTGAATATTGTATATTTATTCTTAGAAATGTATTTATATGTTATCAAGGCAAACGTTAGCATCGAATATCGTATTGAAATGGTGTGATATAAGTTTCCATAACAGGTCGGTGATTTGTGGCACCTGTGCTTTATGACAGATATTCAATCACGTTTCGACTCTACAGCACCGAATATTTGCATAACATGTCTAGATATGGATGATGGAGGAAGCTGTGACAACGGAACCTAATGAGATCCGAATATCTAGTTTGGGATTCAGTGATATTTTGTAAACCATGATTTATTCAATACATATAAAATATGCATTTAGTAAATTATTTATATCATCATTGTCTTAGGGGAAACATGCAATAATAAAATAAATAAATAAAAATAAAATAAAAGTAGTGATGTTGCAGATTTGTCCTATTATGATGCATGAAAGTAAAGCTTCATTTTTATTTTGCTCCAAGCAAAATAAAAATACCTCAAATCTACCTGCAAAGCCAATTTTGCAGGCTTTACTCCCAAAGGTTCCATTTCAATTACATTGTAGATTGGTAAACTAATATTAAATTTAAAAAATCCACAATGATTGACAGATTACCTTATGAAAATGTGAATAATTAAAGATAGGTATTACTGACTACGAAAGCAAAACATCTTCTTGAATAATCATCTTAAATAAACTTAGATAAGGCGATTTTCTTAAAATGATTAACCTTAAACTATCATCAGCAATATTATACCTATAAAATATTCCACATGAAGGAATTTCCATTATTAAATATATATATATATATATACATAAATACACAAAAGGATTAAAAGATAAAATGTTTTATCTGAAAACACAAAGCGTTTTACCGGAAAGAAGAAATAGCATGAACAATAATTTACCACGAAGTAAAAGAACTAGAAGAGACCAAGAAAAGAACTTAATCCTGGAATACTTATTGATAATCACGGCGAATTAATTCCAGATATTCGCAGTGACATGTCCGTACCATCAAACTAAACGAAAGCAACATCCTCTCTCTCTCTGGGAAACAATAAACGCACATCATGCATCCAGCTGGTGTTAGATATCCACCCTGAAGTACAGCATCGAAACCAGTACGTTATTAAGGCACTTATCATGACTATCAAAGAGCACTTATCACAACACCTATCATGGCACATCCATAAACGAAATATTTGAGTAGCCGAAACAAACATGCTAATTAAGTGTTATTTCATTACTTCCAATGGTATCGAGCGGGTAGCTTAGTGGCTTTGCAACCATATGCCTGGGGAAGGAGTGTCCTAGGTTCGATTCCCGTCGCCGACGTGAGGAGCTTAAGGATCTTCCTAAGCCATAGCCAAGTTAGCCGGTCTTGGGTGTGGATAGCTGGGTTCCCCCCTCCATAGTATATCTGGGGTTTTTCATCCCGCAAGCAGGCAAACCGGCCCCGTGAACACACACGGATCTATAGCTATAAATACTTAACCCCCCATCAGGGGGCTCAACTCGCCCCAATAGGGACAGGTGAGAAAATGGAGGAAACTCCATATGAATAGATAAATAAACTTCCAATGGTATGGAAATCCACGTAAGTATAATGATGGAGAAGACTTGGAGAAGACAATATTTTAAAACATAAGAACCATTTTTGCTTTGAACAAAATATTC